>NC_068985.1:13666587-13677491 GCF_001194135.2 Octopus bimaculoides
ATATATATCCACTACTCAGGAAGAGACTATTCTAGAGTATATTCTGCCTTATCTTCGAAACGTCGGGTTAGAATAGAGGCAGCTGATGAAGGAATATTCCAAGTAGCTTTCCGTTTTCCTATGTGTTCGTTCCGTTGTCTGTAGTTCATTGTTCTAACGTCCTGTACCCTGATATGCGTCTATATACACATGTAGATGTAAGTATGTACATATATGTGTGTGTACATGCATATGTATTCTTTGTATTATATATATACGTGTGTGTCTATGTGTGTGTGTGAGTGTGTCTATGTGAGTGTGTCTTTTTCCCTTCCCCACCGTTTGACAAGTTTTGCAGTTCGGCAAAAGAGACTGATAGAATAAATACCAGGCCTTAGAAATAAGTACTGGGATCGATTCGTTCGACTAAAATTCTTCTTCAAGGCGGTGCCCCAGCCTGGCCGGAGTCTAAATGATTGACACAAGTAAAAGATGAAAAATACATACATGTATGTATGTATGTATGTATGTATGTATGTATGTATGTATGTATGTATGTATGTATACTTATATTCGTATGTCTCTCTCCCTCTCTCTGTCTGTCTGTTACTCCATCCATCCATCTATCTATATATCTATCTATCAATTTTCTTTCTCCATGACAGAACATATTTACGTTGTTTAATACTCCGCCTCAACAATTCTACTTCATCAAAATCCTTGAAGAAATCGTTTATTCTGGACAACAACTATCAACTTATACGTCGAATTAAACGTACATTGACATGCGACAACTTTTTTTTTTCCTTCTGCTATCATTTGCATCTACTTCAAATCTGTCAATGGCAGTTCAATTGGACATTATTAACCTTTCATTCACTTTTATTTTTCATTTGTTTATATTCGAAGGATTAGTAGAGTTGGTGGAGAACTGTTAAAAAAACCCCAAAAGATTAACCCTTTCGAGCTATTTGTTTACGAGTCTTTTATATTCTGAAATCAGATCACGCCGATGTCGACGTAGCTTTTTTTTTTAATTCTTCAAAGGTCGATCAAATAAGCTTGTGACCAAAAGGATCGTTTTAATTCACTTTTCATCTCAATCCATTCAGTTGTTGTCTATGAAAACTCAGCCTGACGTGGCCACTTTGATCTTTACTGATCTGTAGGCCACAATTGTCCACGCAAATATCTTGCGGTTCTTTCTTTCTTTCTTTCTTTAGCGTACATATTCTCGTATGTTTATACTCATGCGACTATATTGAATCAGTTTCATGTGCAGAAGAATTGGTTATCAACACTTTCTTTATTTCGCCTCTTCCTTCAGAGAAACACGATCTGTCAGCGCTCATCTCTACCGCAAATTACAATAATTTGCAATCTTCACTTGCCAAGAAAACATACACCAGCTTCACTGAATTATTAAAGCTAGACAATTCTTCGCGAGGATTGTATCCTTCCTGACAAATCCACTCAATCAAAAGCTTCAGTTGCACTCTCCAGACACGCAACCAACCTTTTCTGAGACTTATAACCTCTTACATCGAAGACAAACCAGACTCAGCTAAACTGGCCAGTCTAATTTGCATAACAGTACATTCGCTGGTAACGTGTTTACTGAAATAAATAAATAAAGCAACACAGTGTTTACTGAATAATCTGAAACTTTTAATGCAAGCTACGCTTACAATTTAAATCGCATTGCGTTTAATGCAAACGAATGCAAACAAACAGTTTTATCTATCAGTAGAAAAAATTGGGGATTGTTCCAACTATTTTCATCTTCATTTGGAGATTAATTTGAAAATTCTAACCCTCCCGCTATGACCCTTAAAATTTTGTGAATAATATTAGTAAGGCGCATATCAAGCCAATCCTCTTTGATCGTGCTGCTCATTTTTACTATGACGTATTGAAAGAAAGCGGCTTCAAAGACACAATATCTTATATATTGTGTAGTGCATAATTAATTGATCGATTAATTATTTATTTAATTAGTTATACATATGTCATTTACTCAGAAATACTATGTTTCTTCGTATCAGCAAGGAGCCTCCATGTAATCGTTCTATCTTCTTTTATAATTGTATCATAATTCTATTCACATTTAGGATGTATTGTAAGGGTCGCTACTAGAATAGTACTTTACCTTTAGGTTACCGTAAGGATATAAAGCAAACATGACAGTAATATTCGTAAACACAAGAGTAAGAAGCAAAATATTATGATATAAACCTCCCTGTAGTTTAAATGATTGAACGAATGTTGGTGGAGTTTTTTTTTTCTAATCTTTATAGATAAGCATTGTCCAGTAACCATAGATAACCTAGAGCTGGCAACATTGTTACTGTGCCGGATAAAGTGCTTAGCGTCACTTAGTTCGTCTTTACGTTCTGAGTCCAAATTTCGCCACGGTCAACCTTGCTTTTCATTCTTTCGGGGTCGATAAAATAAGTACCAGTTGTACAACTAGGGTCGATGTAATCGACTTAACCCTCCCTTAAAATTACTGGCCTTGTGTAAAAATTTGAAATCGTTAATGTATGTAAGAAACAGGGCTGTTTGTTGTCACCGCTCCTGTTCGGAAAGAACCCTCAAATGTTACACGACAAGCACTTGACTGGAACCCGCGGGGGAAAAGGAAGCGAGGACGCCCGAAGCAGACATGGAAGTGGAGCATTTTGGACGAGCTTAGGAACACCGGCCTTTCATGGGAAGCAGCCAAGAAACACGCCAATGACCGCAAAAATGGGAAAATAACTGTTGAGGCCCTATGTTCCACAAGGAGCAAAAAGGATTAAGAGAGAGAGAGAGAGGGAGAGAGATGTAAGAAAGTCGGCAAGCTTGCAGCAACATCAGCGCGTCTTTTATCCTTTCGGGATCGATAAAATAACTACCGGTTGAGAACAAGGGTCGATGTACTTGATCGTCCCATCCCACAAGATTTCAGGCCTTGTGTCGATTGTAGAAAAGATTAATGTACCCAAGACTACATTAACTAACGTTTTCTTTCTTTATGAAGATCGTATGGTGTTATTTGAGAAATATTTGGTTGCTATTTCTAGCAGGTCGTGTGATCACGTAGAGAAATTTTTTGATGACATGTGTATGATTGGTGGGCGTTTATTTAGACCGAACATATTGGCAAACAGAAGTCGAAGGTGTCAATTTTCTTCTCTTACCATCTCACTGACACCCTCTCCTACCTCACACTATTTCTCTTTACTTCTCAAGCATAATCATTGTCCATTTTGCAGACGATATTATCTATTATATTTCGCCCATTTTCTTTCTGTTTCTCCTCTTTATTACTATTTGGTCAATTACAGCAAATGAAGAAATAATAATACAGAAGGACATTATAATAGCAATATCTCAACAAAATTGTTTTTAGACTTTCATTTTCTCATCATCAATATCGTCAATTTCCCAAGCTGTTCACTTGATTACTTTAGCGAATAATTTTTTTTGTTTTTCAATGCACGACTGAATCTGCTTGCTCATGCAATGTGAAATAATATGTATATAGGCTGTTGCGATAGTGTCTCCTTACAGATATGCATCATGTTTGTATCTATATGTCTTTCTTTGAATCATATTTACAGAATGCGTTTTCTGTGCACATAGCTGTTTGCACAAGGGAAGATATAACAATCATTAGAACGAGGAGAATCAGAGCTGAAAATCCAGTCATAAAATTATGTGCCAACATAAATGAATGAACTTTGACTGGGCTTCCATTTGATTGGTCAGATGGTTAATGAACCACTAAAAAAATTTTCTGAGTGTCCTGGAATTTTCTCCCCGAGCACATTTTTTTCCTCCTGACACCAACTTATATAGATTGTCTCCCTTTGTTGGCACTCCGTCGCTTACGACGTCGACGGTATTTCGTCCGTCGCTACGTTCTGAGTTCAAATTCCGCCGAGGTCGACTTTGCTTTCATCCGCTCGGGGTCGATTAATTAAGTACCAGTTGAACACTGGATTCAATGTAATCGACGTAATCCCTCTCCCAAAATCTGCTGGCCTTCTGCTACAATTTGAGACCATTGTTCGTCTTTAGGTCAATGCGGCGAGCTGGCAGAATCGTTAGCACATCGGACAAAATTCTTAGCGGCATTTCATCCGTCTTTATATTCTGAGTTCAAATTCCGCCGAGGTCGACTTTGCTTTTTATCCTTTCGGGGTCGATAAAATAAGTACCAGTTGAACACTGGGGGCGATATAATCGACTTAATCTCTCCCCCAAAACCTGCTGGCCTTGTGCTAAAATGTGGAATAGTAAAACTACACAATTGTAATAGTAAATGTCTCATATTTAATTGAAGGGTAAGGTGGCGAACTGGCAGAATCGTCAGAACGCTGGGAAAAAATGCTGAGCAGCATTTCGTTCGTTTTTACGTTCTGAGTTCAAATTCTGTCGCGGTCGACGTTACCTTTCATGCCTCTTTAAGCTATTCTTTCAAATACTGAAGAAATCTGTTTTGACTTTCTTTATTCAAAGTTTGATATCATAATTATCAAATATCCAATGTGAGAGATTTCAAACAGAAATTTCTCACCTTGTATCAACATAAGATATCATAAAGAAGAAAATTTTATCTATTTTTTTCATTCACGAATCTACAGATTTATTTGTTTATATCGTTGCATGACACACACATCTGTTTTCCTATCAAAGTGAAACATTTTTTGAGTAGCATTTATCATAAGTAATCGTTAAAGAAACGTGCGAATTAATGGGAAAATAAATTCCCGTTTTCTCTTCAAGATAAAGCAATAAAATCGAAAATAAAAAGCAAATTGAGAGAAGTAAACCACAAAGCGTACAAGGTATATTTTTAAATATCGTAAATAGTGTACAATACATATAAACAAAACACTGTGAAAAAAATATTAATATAGACAAGTAACACGTTCCATTTTTTGGTGTTTTTCCTAAGGAATTACTTATAGTCAATCATAAAAAAACTGCTTTCATTTTGTCTTTGCGTTTAAAACGCTTAAAAATGTTAATGCTACATTTATTACTTCTGGAAAATGTAACCGTGTGGCAATATAACTGAACTCAGAGAGATGATGCTCACTTATTATATTAGGCTAGCAATAATTCGATGATATACTCTGTACAAAAAATAACTAGTCGATCTTTGGTTTTAGTTACATATATTTGCGGGACTGATAATAAAAAAGTAAGAATCTGGGAAAATATTAAAAAAGATTTGGGTATGTAAATGCTTAAAAGTCACTTATTTTAAATGACTTTAAATGGAAATACATTAATTTAGTATTTTCTTTGGTTAAACATTTTCAAATTTATTTTTATTACTCTTTAAGAATGCTTCCAATTTTAAGTATTATAGTCATTATGACACTAGTACATACTAATTTAGTTAGTAGGTATTTTATCTTGAGGTTTGGTGACAACAGGTCTCTTCACATCTCAAGAACCTTTCTTAGGATTCTTGCAAGATATAGAACGGTACTTCTCTGCAGGTCAACCATATGAGTCATTTCCAATTTCTTTCAGTCTAGCATTTTGGGTATTGTACCAAGTGCACCAATTATTACAGGAATAATTGTTGTCTTAGTCTTCTACAGTCTCTGGCTAGATCCGGTTATTATTATTTTGGGTTGACTCAGATCCGGTCTTATTCCCGGGAAGATTTTTGCGGGTAGCCGGTTACTACCTGTAACCTTAGGCATCCACAAGTTTCCAGCTGTCTTTCAAGTGCTTAGAAACCTTCTGATAATCCTTGCTGTCCTTAAGAGACAAACTTTCTGTAGGAGCTTCATAGGGCAATACTTCTTCTTCTTCTTCTTCTTCTTCTTCTTGAGTGAGAGAGCAGTGCATGCCATCAAACTGACACTGGGGTACAAATATACGAAGCCCAATATACCCATCATGACTACGCGTCTGATAAGGGTACACCAGGCACATGCATCACTACCACATGTGCGCGACATGGTGATCTCATATCAAGATAAACAGCGCATGACGTTACAGGTGGGGCACAATTAGAATTTTCTTCAGGTCGAGTAGCCCATCCCGTTCCAAAGGTCCCTGAATAAGGGTGGTTTAAGGATGTTGAACAAAACACACATGTTTCTATAGGTGAATTATCCAAACCCCTAATAATTCCTCTCAACACATGGCTATGATGCTCCTCCACAATTTCTGCTCATGATCAGAGATGCACATAACGTCAACCATTAAGGGACATGCTCAACTGGTTAAGGTCAAACAACTGACAAGCAAAGGTTTGGTACTGCGCAGAATATTTGTTGTAGCCCATCTTTTATGCCAAACAAAACAATGTACATGATAACACTTCCATTCAATTAAGATGAGAAGCTATGAGAACCACTGCCTGGTACTGCATCAGGACAATTTATTATTATCATTATTATTATTGTTGTTGTTGTTCAGGATTTAGCTTATTTTCCTGAAATTGGTGGTGGTGGGGGGATAGTCAATTCTTTTCTACTATAGACAAAAGTAGAAATACGTTACAAATTCGTTGTCTCGTTAAGAATAATTTCAGGCCTTGTGCCTATAGTAGAAAGGATTATGTAATGTATACGTGTGATTAACTTTTCAATATACGAAAGTGTACAAATCCCATTTATTACGAAATTATCTACATTTTCCAATTTGCCATCTCTTTTATCTTTTACAATTTGTCTTATACTTGCTTTAGTCATTAGACTGCGGCTATGCTGGGGCACCGCCTTGAAGAATTTTAGTCGAACGAGTCGACCCCAGTACTTATTTTTTAAAGGCTGGTACTTATTCTATCGGTCTTCTTTTGTCGAACCGCTAGGTTACGGAACCGTAAAGACACGAACATCGGTTCTCCAGTGGTTGTGGGGGAACAAACGCAGACACAAAGACAAACACGCGCGCACACACACACACAAACACAAACACACACACACACAAACACACACACACACACAGCAGGTTTCTTTCTTTCTTTCTATTTACCAAATCTACTCATAAGGCTTTAGTTGGGCCGAGGCTTTAGTTGGGTAGAAGAGAAATACTCAAGGTGCCGTGCAATGGGACCGAACCCAGAACCGTATGGTTGGGAAGCAAGCTTCTTAGCTACACAGTAACGCTTGCGCTTATTAAGGCCAATTTTTCTATAAATGAGCCACATTGGGACGACCTCGTTGATATGATTACTGAATGAGTCCTTTAATATAATGATTGAGCGCCTTGTGAAATAAAAGTTGGTGAGTTGAATCCCAGTCCGATGATGAATAGAGACTAAATCGTTGTTTAAAAAAGTCACCTAACAGCTACAAACAGCTTTCCATTAGCAATTAAAATATTCTATCCAATATATTTAAGTATATGAGATACAGATAAAATGGTTAAGCACGAAAGCGATAAAAGCCCACCTCGATGAGAGTGTTATGCGGATTTATTTTTTCAGCCTCGTTCGCTTTCATTGTTAAATACCATTAAATACTCACTCTTTTCGAAAGCCTAGAGATTCAAATGAAAATGTATAACATTTATTCCCATAAAGCCCAGTGCAATCAATCATATTTTGTAAAATAGCTATTCTCAGCTTTATTTTCTTCTTGAAGTAAGATGTAAAGTGTTTTCCTGGAAAAATGTGCTCACTACTCTCGGACATTTTGAAAGGAGGTTTTACTTTGCAATTTCCACAAACCCATGTGCCATTTCCGGCATCCTCAGCTGAATAGAAAATAGTGGTAGGATTCTGACAGATGAAAAAGGCTAAATTCAGAATCGACTTACATATTAATGCAATATTAGCAGAACTTTGAAGCGGCGAGCTGGCAGAAACGTTATCACGCCGGATGAAATGCTTAGCAGCATTTCGTCTGTTTACGTTCTGAGTTCAAATTCCACCGAGGTCAACTTTGCCTTTCATCCTTTCCGAGTCGATAAATTAAGTACCAGTTGCGTACAGAGGTCGATCTAATCGACTGGCCCCCTCCACCAAAATTTCGGGCCTTGTGCCTAGAGTAGTAAAGTTTATTTAACACAAGAACGGCGGCGAGCTGGCAGAAACGTTAGCACGCCCGGCGAAATGACTAGCGATATTTCGTCTGTCGTTATGTACTGAGTTCAAATTCCGCCAAAGTCAACGTTTCTACCAGGTCACCGCCTTAGAAGCAATATGCGATGACATCTTCCGAAAATAAAGTTGTCCTGGAATAAACATTGAATACAGGTAGTAATCCGCTACTCACAAAAATCTTCCCAGGAATAAGACTGGATCTGAGCCAAACCAAAATAATAATAGCCGGTTTCTAACCTAGATCGAAGGCTCCTTCACTGGAATTTCAATATCAACAACAGGGTATTTTTGTACGTATGTTTTGCTTTATGTATGTATTCTCATGCATATAGTTGCATATCTAGACATACTCATATATATTTAAATGATAAACTTCTGGAAAGTTTTACAGATTTTTACAGTTCCAGTGATAGAAGTCTTCGAATGAGCTTTCTCCTTTCTGGTTTTGAAAAGCCTAATTTCTCAAGATTGGTATTTAGGCTGTGTGTTACATATTCCAGGGCCCCAATAACTACAGGTATAAACCTGTACTTATGTATGTATGTATTTTTGTATGCATATATGCACAACAGGTAAGTTTGAATGTGTGTGTCGGTGTGCATGTATAAACATACCCTAGTCCGGGCATATGTGTATTCGTAGTGAATAACCTTGAAGATTTTTGCTTGTGTACATGTGTCTATATTATTGTAACTATGTGTGTATGTATGTCTGTGAGCGTATGTATCTGCATGTGTGTTTCTGTGTGTGTGTGCGTGCGTGTGTGTTTGTGTATTTGTGTAGTGGGCAAGCTTTAATACATGTAAACCAATACCGAATGACAGCAAGAAGCGAGCGGAGATATTCATCCTAAGATTAAATTTTTCCCTTTATTTTAAACAGACGTCAAATCCCTGTTATTTTGACATTTGCATCGACCATTAACAAATTGCAATATTTTTTCACTTATTTTATAATCATTTCCAATACATTTACCGTAAATCTGTTTGATACCATTATTGAGGTCACCCATCTATCTGTCTGTCTGTCTATTTATCTATCTATATATCTGGCTGTCTGTCTGCTTATTTGTGGCTGTCTTTCTTTCTGCCTGTCTGCTCTCTCCCTCTCGCCCTCCCTATTTATCTTTCTGTTTATCTATCTGTCTATCTATATATCTGTCTGTCTGCTTATTTGTGTCTGTCTACTCTCTCTCACTCCCTCTATTATCTGTCTGTCTGTCTGTCTGTCTGTTTATCTATCTATCTATTTATCTATCTATCTATCTCTCTATCTACCTACCTATCTACCCATGCTTCTTTTTTAAGCATTTCGCCCGGCGTGCTAGCATTTCTGCCAGCTCACCGCCTTATGAAAGATATATATTATAGGCGTAGGAGCGGCTGTGTGGTAAGTAGCTTGCTTACCAACCACATGGTTCCGGGTTAAATCCCACTGCATGGTACCTTGGACAAGTGTCTTCTACTATAACCTCGGGCCAATAAAGCCTTGTGAGTGGATTTGGTAGAAGGAAACTGAAAGAAGTTTGTCGAATATATATATATATATATTTATATATATGTTTGAGTGAGTCTGTGTTTGTCCCCCCCAACATCTCTAGACAACCGATGTTAGTGTGCTTACGTCCCCATAAACTTAGCGGTTTGGCAAAAGAGACCGCTAGAATAAGTACTAAGCTTACAAAGAATAAGTGCTGGGGTTGATTTGATCGACTAAAAGGCGGTGCTCCAGCATGGCTGCAGTCAAATGACTGAAACGAATAAAAGAATTAAAAAAATGCATTTACACACGATACTGCGAGCTGGCAGAAACGTTAGCATGCCGGACGAAATGCTTAGCGGTATTTCGTCTGCTGCTACGTTCTGAGTTCAAGTTCCGCCGAGGTCGACTTTGCCGAATAAATAAGTACCAGTTACGCACTGGGGTCGATAGAATAGACTTAATCCGTTTGTCTGTCCTTATTTGTCTCCTCTGTGTGTAGCTCCTTGTGGGCAGTAAAGAAATAAGAAACGTAGGCACGCCGGGCGAAATGCCAAGCGGTATGTCGTCTGCCTTTACGTTCTGAGCTCGACTTCGCCTTTTATCCTTTCGGGGTCGATAAATTAAGTACCAGTTGCGTACTGGAGTCGATCTAATCGACTGGTCCCCTCCCACAAAATTTTGGGCCTTGTGCCTAGAGTAGAAAAGAATATATATACACACGAACATAGAAACTTGACTATAAATACATCCATTCCCGCGCACACGCTCGTCTTAGCTACTGCTATGCAGTCAGAGCGTCTACGGTGCAGGCATCAGCTGTGTTAAGTACTATTTACTGAGTGAATTTCACGTCTTATCCTTAACACGCCGTTTCTTCAAATTCTAATTAACTCAAATATGTTCTTCTTTCGACATTAGGTTTATTTCGGCGTGCTATTATTTCTTATATGTTCGTCACATTTGGAATAAATCGGGGGCGAAAAATACACACGCGCGCACATGTATACATATACATGGACATATATATATATACATACACATACAGGTATGAATACATATACATATGTACACTACGTATATCGTACTTCCTATATAGAACTTATTTGGATTGTCCTCATCCCTAATAACGCATTTATATATTACATTGGTGCTCAGACAGAACCCGTCAAGAGGACATAATTGAGGGTTCCTACAATTACAAAATTTATCTGGGCCACCCTTAATCTTATTTCGATTACCAGCAACAGTCCTTGTTAGGTTTCCCACATCCACATTTTCACTTCTCCCATTACCAGGGTTCGATACAACAGGAGGGAGCGAAGAGCTGGTCGCACTAGTCTTGTGTGTATTATACCCAATCTTCCCAAAGCCGGGGTTTCCA
>NC_068985.1:13677591-13678134 GCF_001194135.2 Octopus bimaculoides
AGTCCTTCCAGTATTTTCCATATGTATATTATTACATATCTCTCCCGCAAAAACAATTTTATATTAAATTGAAGAATTAATCAATGCTCTCTGTAGAATAATACATTGTTATTATTCTTTAAAAAGGATGCTGTTCATAACGGCTTCGAAATTTCAGCCTATTAAGCCATCGTTGAACTGTCTACGATGAAGGATCAGCAGACCGAGACTTCGAAGTCACTACCATCACTATTTTTGTAAAAGAACTAGATAGATAGATAGATAGATAGATAGATAGATAGACTGACTAACATGTTCGCATAGATGTGTCTATGTATATAAAGACAGTACGTGTTAGAAGTAGTAGGAGTTGGTGGGTGAGAACAGCAATGGCGATCACGCTAACGATGACGCTGATGGTGATGACGGTAAATATTCATGAATTGTTGGAGAGGAACGCAAGTAGTACGAAAGGAAAAAAACAGAAAAATCAAATTATCAACGATGTGTATGTATGTATGTATGTATATATATATATATATATATATATATATATATATATAT
>NC_068985.1:13679645-13682819 GCF_001194135.2 Octopus bimaculoides
TATATAACGAAACGATCGTTAGCAAATATTGGTGCTGGCAACATATGCGACGATGACGTCAGCACATTTCAAAATCACCATCATCACCAGCATCAGCATCATCATCATCATCGTTACCATCATTATCCTCACCATTGTCCGCTTCATCCTCATCATCAACATCACCAACATCATCACCGCTGTCATCATCATCAACCTCATCATCATCTTCATCATCATCATCATCATCGACGTCGTCGTCGTCAGCGCCGTTTTCATCATGATTTCCATTGTCTTCGTCACTTGCTCCATTGCCAGCATCTTCGGCAATTGGTCGCTGGAATTTAGTTTGGTCGTTTCGCTCCTCCACAGAAGAATGACGCGAATACCTGTTGCGTGCAATCCGTCGCTTACGACGTCGAGGGTTCAAGTTGATCCGATCAACGGAACAGCCTGCTCGTGAAATTAACGTGCAAGTGGCTGAGCACTCCACAGACACGTGTACCCTTAACGTAGTTCTCGGGGGAGATTCAGCGTGACACAGAGTGTGACAAGGCTGACCTTTTGAATTACAGGTACAACAGAAACAGGAAGATAGAGTGAGAGAAAGTTGTGGTGGAAGAGTACAGCAGAGTTCACCACCACCACCCCCTGCCGGAGCCTCGTGGAGCTTTAGGTGTTTTCGCTCAATAAACACTCACAATGCTGGTCTGGGAATCGAAACCGCGAGTCCGATACCCTGATTACTGGGCCGTTGCGCCTCCCCTCTGTTGCGTGAACATCTCTGAAAACGCGTGCGCTTAGAGAAGACGCGTGGCTCGATTTCCGGTGGCGTATTGTGTCCTTGAGCAAGACACTTTATTTCACGTTGCTCCAGTCCACTCAGCTAACAAAAATGAGTTGTACCTGTATTTCAAAGGGCCAGCCTTGTCACACTCTGTGTCACGCTGAGTCTCCCTGAGAACTACGTTAAGGGGTACAACGTGTCTGTAGAGAGCTCAACCACATGCACGTTAATTTCACGAAAAAGCTGTTCGGTTAATCGGATCAACTGATACACTCGTCGTCGTAAACGACGGAGAGCCAAGCCATGTGCGTGTGCACATTCCGTGAAAATATGTGTATGCTTCTGACACCTCTTTGCTTTAAGACGTAATACTGTTAAATAACTTCGGCAGCTCTCAGTGACTCATCAGGCCGATCAAATGAAAGAGGCAGCCATCTATATGCAGTCACTAGACATGCTAGAAATAATAACTAAGATTTTTCTCAAACCACAACCTATCAATTTCGTGTATATTTTTCTCTTTTTTTAAGTAGTGAAGTCCTATGTCCTAGACACAAACTATGACAATATGAAATAAAAAGATGTGATTGTAATTATTGGTACAACTTCAAGGTGGCGAGCTGGCAGAACCGTTAGCACGCCGGGCAATATTCTTAGCGGTATTTCATTCGTTTTCACGCTCTTGGTTCAAATTCCACCGAGGTCGACTTTGCCTTTCATTCTTTCGGGGTCGATGAAATAAGTTCCTCCCCACGAAATTGTTGGCCTTATGCCAAATTTTGAATCTAATTGCTGGAATAATTTTGGTTATATACATCCACTCGGTTTCGACAGCCACAACGAAATCCATGGACGTATAGCCTAGCTTCGTTATGCTGCATCAAGTACATAAGAGAGAAATCTCCCGCGGATAGAAACGCCGATACTGGTTGCAGGAAACTTTCGCGTATGTGTGAAACATAGAGAGTGTGCCAAAAGTCCCTGATGAGTTTAAATTTTCCTTAACTTCCTTAACTTTACAAATAAATGGTTGAAATTTCGATACAATATAAAGGACATAATGGAAATTAACATACACAAGTCAAATTTTGCAGCACTACTACATCACATATGAAAAAGGACATTGCTTAAATGGCAGACATTTTTTGGCTTTGCACGCCCGTGCTCTTTCCAAAACTTGCACCACAGCACTCTCAAGAGTTTCCGACCCTCACTTCTCTGATTTCTCTATTTTCCTCATAAGAAAAAATCCGGGTTAGTCAAGTCTGGGAAGGCCAGTTGACATTGCCGTAGCGAGAGATTATTCTCTCTCCAAAGCACTGCCGTAGCAACTGCCTTGTTTCCGTTGCGGTTTGAGCAGTTGCTCCACCTTGCTGGAACCATGGGTGAGGTCTACTTTGAATGGCCTTCACATTCCTCAGATCTGACTTGCCCGGATTTTTACTTGTCGGGATACCTGAAAGAGAGCGTTTACGTCAACAAACCGAAAACCCTGGTGTAACTGAAGGTGAACATCAACAGAAGGCTCACATCTCCAACACGTATCCTCATACTGACTGTACACAAGGATATACAAACACAATCCAAGACCGTCGCACATCGGTAGTATTTCATGTATCGCGTTGCCCCTCAGTTCTCATTTTCGAGTTGTTTTTCATATGCGAGATTTCCTGGAGCCGATAAGACTAGCCAATGTCTACGATATCAGATAGCTTGTGATACAGCGGTGGTGTCGTTGTAAGTGTAGCTACCATTCAGTCATTATAGTGACTTCCAAGTCACTATTATATTTTTCAGTCGATCTAATTCAGTGGTTCTTAACCAGAATCCATATAAGATTTTGCTAAAGTTTACGTGCAACAAAATGGTTAACTTTCAACAATATACGATATGATTTAACATTTTAAAATACAATTGCAGCGTGGACGGTGTTTCTAAACGATTTAAAAAACACACAAAACCGTTAGATCCACTTCAACATTTAAGTTTAATTTGTCAAAATCTTTTCGTCGCTTTGAGACCGCGACCTTTTCACTGAGAAAATTCCGTGCTGCGACGAAAATATATTGACAAATTAAATTTAAATGTTGAAGTGAATCTAACGGTTTTTGTGTTTTTAAATGGCTTATAAACACCTTCCACGCTGCAATTGTTTTTGTTTCAGCACACGATCTCAGATCAGGTCACTTGCTATGCAAGTACATCTTTATTCTCTTTTATTTGTTTCAGTCATTTTACTGCGGCCATGCTGGAGCACCGCTTTAGTCGAGCAAATCGACCCCAGGACTTATTCTTTGTAAACCTAGTACTTATTATATATATATATATATATATATACTATAAAAAGAGACAAATCCTCTCAAGAAAAATTAAATCTGGAGAATCTACAAGAATAGATGCAAGCACTA
>NC_068985.1:13682923-13684291 GCF_001194135.2 Octopus bimaculoides
GTACATCACCTCCAAACTTTCTAATATATATATATATACGACGGGCTTCTTTCATTTTCCGTCTACCAAATCCACTCACAAGGCTTTGGTCGGCCTGAGGCTATAGTAGAAGACACTTGCCCAAGGTGCCACGCAGTGGGACTGAACATGGATCCATGTGGTTGGTAAGCAAGCTACTTACCACACAGCCACTCCTGCGCCTGCATCTCCGTTATTTTTAAATACATTTTCCTAATATTTAATTATTAAAAAAAAACAATAGGATTTTCTTAAGCATTGGACGGCTCTGAGGGTCCATTCGAGTGAAACAGGAATCGAAAAGAGTCTATAGATGAAAAATGGTTGAGAACCAGTGGTTTCATTTATTTCGGAACCAATTAAATGACCGTACAATTGAAAATGAACGACTTGGAATTTATTTTCTCTCTTTGCGTTAGCTCTACTGGAGTTATGAAGAATTTGGTGCTCGAGAAACGACTGCTGGACTTGGTTACGTGGTATATTGTCATCTCTTTTCTGTTTACAACTGTTACTCTGGTGATATCAGAATCACAGTCGTTATAACTGCAGCCAATCCCATGCGAATAATTCTCTCAGGGGTCTTTACAGAGCATCCACTCTACCAATGACCAGTGCCATCAGAACCTGGTACCAGCGTTTTCTTCAGCCCAAACAGTAAGGAGTGGCTCACAAGCTGTAAGTACCCACATAGTTCTTGAAGGCGGCGCCTTCAAGATACTAGAGGGGATACCCTATCGCTGTGATAGCCCATTAAGGTTAGAGTTAGTTGAACTGATATGCCCAAATAGTCCCAGAAATGCCAGAAAAAAAACAAAATGAAAGCCAGAAATGTAAATAAACGTAGCTGCCCAACCTGCAAGAAATAACAGACCTTATATCTCTTGATTTTTATCAGGAAATAATTAAAAGAATGTTTACGGTACAAACCCTGCAACAGCCCACGAATTGGAGGCAGCCATTGAACGAGAATGTGCACTGGTACCGAACGAAATGCTTCTTGGTGTTCCGCACTTCCATTGATTCGCATTATGAGAAGTGCCTGGACCAGAACGCTCATCAGTTTGAAAAAACTTTTCTCTAGGCGTAGGAGTGGCTGTGTGGTAAGTAGCTTGCTTACGAACCACATGGTTCCGGGTTCAGTCCCACTGCGTGGCACCTTGGGCAAGTGTCTTCTACTATAGCCTCGGGCCGACCAAAGCCTTGTGAGTGGATTTGGTAGAGAGAAACTGAAAGAAGCCCGTCGTATATATGTATATATATATGTATGTGTCTGTGTTTGTCCCCCCAACATCGCTTGACAACCGATGCTGGTGTGTTTACGTCCCTGTCACTTAGCGGTTCGGCAAA
>NC_068985.1:13684982-13686264 GCF_001194135.2 Octopus bimaculoides
TTATCTGTGTACTGCAGGACAGGATTTGGATGTGTGTTGTTCATCGAACCGAGGGAAGTGTACCTGCGGAAAGTAAAACATTAAGGTTATTAAAAATTGTGGTGTGTATTGTCTCTTTGTGTGTGTGTGTGTGTGCGTGCGAGAACTAGTACAACTTGTGTGTCAGTGATTAAAGATGTAATAACAACTGTCAGCATATATATATATTCGCCATGATAGATCGCTGACCACTACACATATATTTTTTTTTCTTCTCTCCTTGTTTCTTTCTGTTGAAGAGCGTAGGCTCTAAACGTTAAAGACTTTCCATATTCCCGAGCGTTATACTAATACATCCATTTGTTGTTTACACCACCTGCCTTCGTCTGTTGTTTTTTTAGTGAATTCTCCAATATATATACATTGAGTAGTTTAAATGGTATAAGTTTCCCGTTTTATCAGCACAAACCAGAATTATAACTTTTTTCAAAAGTTCTTTAGTCAAAGAATGCAGCTCTTGAAGGTTCTTTCTACAATTTTACATTTTTAACGATTCTCCAGTGTTCATCGCCGAAAGGTGCCAGATGTTGGTTAGGTGGTAGATATACACATACAACGACATCTATACCAACATATACGTAGATGCATGCATATATATATATATATATATATAGATAGATAGATATATGAATGTATGTATATATATGTATATACATACATGACTGCACGACTGATGTGAGAGATCCTTGTTTCTGAGCTAGAAACCGGTTCATTTTCCATCGATGAGAAATTCACACACACACACATATATATATATATATAAATCACATGATCGACCAAACTATCGGATGTTATACATGGCTGGTCCGTCACATCGTAACCCATTTACAGCTGAGTAGACTGGAGCAACCGTAAAAATGAAGTGTTTTGCTCAAGAACACATCTCACAGCCGGTCTTGGGAATCGAAACCACCCATCATCGGATGGATTAGCTGGCCGAAACTTCGAAGTCACTGCCAACAACATTCTTGTTTAGGAATAAACCTGATTCATGTAAAATACCTTTTATTATAGCTGAACATAAAAAGGAAATATATATATAAACAAAAGAAGACGGATACATATATACATACACATACACATACATATATATACATCTATATATACATACATACATATATATATACATACATATCCATACATATATACATACATATCCATACATATATATACTTATATATATATATATATACATACATATATATATATATATATACATACATATATATATATATATATACAT
>NC_068985.1:13687695-13696234 GCF_001194135.2 Octopus bimaculoides
GCTAAGCATTTCGCCCGGCGTGCTAACGTTTCCTATTTCTTTATTGCCCACAAGGGGCTACACACAGAGGGGGACAAACAAGGAGAGACAGACGGATTAAGTCGATTATATCGACCCCAGTGCGTGACTGGTACTTATTTAATCGACCCCGAAAAGATGAAAGGCAAGGTCGACCTCGGCGGAATTTGAACTCAGAACGTAGCGGCAGACGAAATACCGCTAAGCATTTCGCCCGGCGTGCTAACGTTTCTGCCAGCTCGCCGCCTTCCACCTACATCTAATATATTGATATTGGATGTAGTTATAGCCGCACACTAAACTGCTAAAGTCTTATAAGAATTCAACTACCAACAAGACACAGCCGACATATAATGAAACATAGTCGGGGCTTAACTTGGTATTACTGCCATAGGGGCCCACTATACACAAACTTCTTTACTTTAAGACACAGAAACAAAGCTTAGCTTCAGCTTAGATGGGTAACCCTTACACAATAACCTCCACAAAATCTCATACTATCCCCCATATAAATAATAGGGACCTTCCTCAAAAAACATACAAAAAAGAACCTGAATCCCTAATAAACACGAAGCAGGTAAAGAGAATAATATTTTTTTTCTATCATATAAGGCGGCAAGCCGGCAGAATCGTTAGTACGCCGGACAAAATTCTTAGCAGCATTTCGTCCGTCAATACGTTTTGAGTTCTGAGTTCAAATTCCGCCGAGGTTGACTTAGTCTTTCGTCCTTGCGGTGTTGATAAAATAAGTACCAGCTGAATACTGAGGGGACCGATGTAATTGACCTACTCCCTTCCCCCGAAATCGCTGGCCTTGTGTCAAAATTTAAAACCATTTCTTTCTACTGTATGTACAAAGAGGGACTTGGCTGATTACATCGACTCCAGGACTTAACTGCTACTTATTTTATCGACCATGAAAGGATGAAAGAGAAAGATGACTTTGGTGGCATTTGAACTCAGAATGTAAAGACAAACGTAATATCACTAAGCATTTTCTACACTCTGCTAATGATTATTCCAGCTCGCCGCCTTAAACTTATTATTAATATTATTATTATTATTATTATTATTATTATTATTAAGTGAGAGAGCAGAGCAATTATACGAAGCCCAATATACCCATCATGACTACCCGTCTGATAAGGGTACACCAGACACATGCATCACAACCATATGTGCGCAACATGGTGATCTCATATCAAGATAAACAGCGCATGACTTTACAGGTGGGGCCCAGTTAGAATTTTCTTCAAGTTGAGCAGCCCATCCCACACACAAAGGTCCCTGAATAAGGTTTGTTTAAGGATGTTGAGCAAAACACCCATGTTTCCAAAGGTGAATTATTCAAACCCCAAAGAATTCCTCTTACACATGGCTATGATGCTCTTCCACTACTTCTCAACTGGTTAAGGTCAAACAACTGACAAGCAAATCTGTGGTATTGAGCAGAATATTTGCTGTAGCCCATCTTTTATATCTTGAGGTATTGATTAGAATTGTGGCATTGAGCTTATTATTATTATTATTATTATTATTATTATTGAGTGAGAGAGCAGTGCATGCCATCAAAGTGACACTGGGGTAAAATATACGAAGCCCAATATACCCATCATGACTACCCGTATGATAAGGGTGCACCAGGCACATGCATCACAACCATATGTGCACGACATGGTGATCTCATATCAAGATAAACAGCGCATGAAGGGCAAGGGCTCTTGCCCTGTTGTTCAAGCACCCGTGGCTTTTGTGGGGGTTTTTTTTCACGAGGACCTTAAAGCGCCTTCCCTATTAGGAGTTTTAAACTGTTCAATTTTTATTGCTATTACATTGTGTACACCCGAAAACCCATTGTATCGTCCTGCTTTTGTTTTTTATGTTGTATGTCATTTAGTGTTTTGTATGAGCCCTTGTGACCAATAAGAGAATAAATCATTAATATTATTATTATTATTATTATTATTATTATTGTTGTTGTTGTTATTATTGAGTGAGAGAGCGGCGCATGCCATCAAAGTGACACAGGGGTACAACGATTCGAAGCTCAATATACCTATCATGGCTACTCGTCGGATAAGGGTACACCAGACACATGCATCACAACCATATGAACTAAACACCCATGCTTCCAAAGGTGAATTATTCAAACCCCAAAGAATTCATCTTAACACATGTCTATGATCCTCGCCCACAACTTCTGCTCGTGATCAGAGATGCACGTATCGTCAGCCACCAAGGGACATGCTCAACTGGTTAAGGTCAAACAACTGACAAGCAAATCTGCGGTATTGAGCAGAATATTTGCTGTAGCCCATCTTTTATACCAAGACAAAACAATGTACGCGATAACACTTCCAATCAGTTAAGATCAGAAGCCATGAGAGCCACTGCGTGATACTGCATCAGAGCATTTATTACTATTATTATTATTATTATTTCAATTTTTTTCCACAACGGCAGCTTGGGGGAGGTGGGGATTTATTGATTACATCGACCCTAGTGTTCAACCGGTGCTTATTTAATCGACCCCGAAAGGATGAAAGGCAAAGTCGACCTCGGCGGGGTTTGAACTCAGAACGTAACGGCAGACGAAATACCGCTAAGCATTTCGCCTGACGTGCTAATGACTGCCAGATCACAGACCTTCGTTTTAAGGCTTCATAACAACAATATTCTAGAACATGACTGGTGACACTATTATACTGTTGAACTGATTTATTACATAATATAAAACAAAATTAACATGCAAAAAAACCTTTGAAATACAGTGGTAAGTGGCCAAGGTATTATGACACCACAACACACCAGGCACAAAAAAAATTAATTAATGAACGAAAATAAATCCTGGACGCTCAAAACGTCGATTCAAACGATATGTTGTAGATCATTTACATTAGAGGTTCGTAAACTTTTGGGGCCACCGCCCCTCGTCCCCGCATAGCCACATAATACTCTCAGCGCCCCACCCTTATCTTTATGGATACTCTTTTACTTGTTTCAGTCATTTGACTGCGGCCATGCTGGAGCACCACCTTTAGTCGAGCAAATCGACCCCGGGACTTATTCTTTGTAAGCCTAGTACTTATTCTATCGGTCTCTTTTGCCGAACCGCTAAGTGACGGGGGCATAAGCACACCAGCATCGGTTGTCAAGCGATGCTAGGGGGACAAACACAGACACACAAACACACACATACATACATATATACGACAGGCTTCTTTCAGTTTCCGTCTACCAAATCCACTCACAAGGCTTTGGTCGGCCCGAGGCTATAGTAGAAGACACTTGCCCAAGATGCCACGCAGTGGGACTGAACCCGGCACCATGTGGTTGGTAAGTAAGCTACTTACCACACAGCCACTCCTGCGCCTATAAATAAATATTTTATATTCTACTAATTTATATATACTATGAATCATTTGATATTTAATATAATATTACATAATATGTATACAATGCTATAATAATATTATAATAAATTCACAGCGTCCCCCAATCTATTGCCTTCCTCCCAACGCCTCCTTTTTCTCTACAGCCCCCTTAGGCACCGGCGCCCATCTGGACCGTCTCAACGCCCACCGGGAGAAGAGGGTAGCGCCCACCGGGAGAAGAGGGTAGCGCCCACCGGGAGAAGAGGGTAGCGCCCACCGGGAGAAGAGGGTAGCGCCCACCGGGAGAAGAGGGTAGCGCCCACCGGGAGAAGAGGGTAGCGCCCACTTTGAGAACTTATGATCTACATGAACTCCATGGTACAATAGAGAAATAAGAGTGGAAAGATTGAAAGAGAATTAATGGGAAACTATTAAAATTACAGTACAGTCGAGTTTTCTGATTATCAGATTACAGAAAGAAGAGCTGGCCCTAATTTACGAAAACGTGTGTGTGAGTCCCTGGGTGCTACGTGTGTATGCATATACGTGTATGCGTGTGCATGTGCGTGTGTGTACACGTGCGTAAGTGTGCACGCATGCGTAGAAATTACGGTTTGTGAGTTATGTGTAATTCTAAAGAAATTAATAAAACTGTATAGCTTCATATGAATAAAGCATCCGGCTATATTATTTATGTTCTTAGTTGATAACTATTACATGTTGCTGCTGCTGTTGATTGCTGTTGTTGTGGTTGTTAATACTACTAATACAACTACTGCTGTGACTACTACTACTACTACTACTGCTGCTGCTGCTGCTGCTGATGCTACTACTACTACTACTACATTTGTTTCATTATTTTATGTCATGCTTTTTGCCATGTAATTTCCAAGTGATGCCATTTTGCCTCGGAACACCCATTACAGATGACAGACGTACTACTGTTGTTCCTCAACCTAAGCATCGGAGAGGTGAGTGAAGAAGAGAGTGGACGACAGAAAGAAAGAAAGAAACAAACAAACAAACAAACAGACAAAAGAGGGGAAAAGGTTTGGAGGGCTTCAAGATGGAGGACCGACTTGGACGGTGAGAGTCCAGTCGTAAATTAAGCATGGAAAATTACCAATTTTCACTATGTAAATGAAGCAATGATAATATGTAATAATGGTAATAATAAACAGAAAATGAAGCAGACATAATAATAATAATAATAATAATAATAATAATAATAATAATAATAATAATCTTTTCTACTATAAGCACAAGGCCTGAAATGTGGCAGCTACGAGATTCGAACATAAAGGTTATCCCTATTGTCATCGGGGCATTGGGTTCAATACCACCCAATCTGAAAAACCATCTGAAAACCTTAGAGATACCCTACAATCTGGATGTATTCTTTTCTACTCTAGGTACAAGGCCCCACATTTTTGGGGAGGGGGCCAGTCGATTAGATCAATCCCAGTACGCAACTGGTGCTTAATTTGTCGACCCCGAAAGGATGAAAGGCAAAGTCGACCTCGAAACACTGCTAAGCATTTCGCCCGGCGTGCTGACGTTTTTAGGTCCACACGACCCTTAGGGGTCCATATAAGACTTTTATATTAAAATTTATGTGCAATAAGCGCAATAAACTGATACTGTACACAAACTAATTTAACTTTTTAGACAATACTGTTCTAAATTTTTAGACAACACTGTTCCATATACGAAAACTAAATGAGGTAGCACATATGCTAGAACACAATAACCTCCTAAGCAGACCTAACGCAGATATGAGTAGAATATGGGAACCGATATTAAGGAAAGATACAAAAATAAGTTTATAAGCCTTAAAATTCAATATATAATTGCCCACGTGGTTGAGATCGCGGGCTAATAACCCCAAGATTCCTGGCTCAATCCCAGGCAGTGACTTGAATTAATAATAACATCAGCAAAAAATACTTCATGTATAATAACAGAGTACCCAGTTAATCAAATAAAGGGTTGGGTTCGAAATTCCAACAGAACACCCGATAGAGGCTGGAGAGTACATCAGGCGAAACGTTGTGATAACAACAAACAAGTTGAGGACACCAATCTGTCCAATGTAAATATTTTTAGACAATTCCTAATAAATATTTAATTATAAAAATAAAATGGGACTTTTTAAATTATTGAATGGCTATGGAGGTCCAGTTAAGTAAAATATGAACGAAAGGGGGTCTAAAGACTAAAAATGGTTGAGAACCATTGATCTACCCGAATTTCTCTTTTTTTTAACAAAGCATAGGTCAACAAGAGGGTTCACGAAAGAAAAAGAAAATGCATTTTCCGAATAAAACGCGCAACAGAATCGAATCCAGAATCACAATTCCAACACAAATTTCTTAAGAATATATCAATGCATACACCGACAAAATAAATACAACAGAGTCAATCTGACTTGCTCCGGAAAAGGAAAGTGAAAGTAGTTGCTGCTAATGAATGGGCGAAACTTGAAAATATGACGGGAAAACGTTTAAAATGGGAGTCGTGTCTTTATAATAGGGAGAGAGAGGGAAAGAGAAATTCGAGTCGAACAAGAGATCCTTTCCCACGCTGCTTTTCCATGATCTTCCAAATCCTACTTAATCTTCTTTGTGGAAAAGTAACTCATCATAAAGTGTTTTGTTATCTTTTCATTGCTGAAATAAATTGTTTTGCAGCTTTGAACGTAACATCAATATAACTATGGAGACACACAGAAAAATGTACACGTACACACAAACACACAACTATGTGTGTGTGTGTGTGCGCGCGCGGGTGTTATACATAGATATAATATACATAGATGTGTGTATATGCATATATATATATATATATATATATATATATATATATATATATATATACACACACGTATGTATATGTATGCATATATATATATTATATTTCTAGATGAATAAATATAAATAATATATATAGGAGTGGCTGTGTGGTAAGTAGCTTGCCTACCAACCACATAGTCCCAAGTTCAGTCCCACTGCGTGGCACCTTGGGTGTCTTCTACTATAGCATCGGGTCGACCAAAGCCTTGTGAGTGGATTTGGTAGACGGAAACTAAAAGAAGCCTGTCGTATATGTGTGTGTGTGTGTGTGCATGTGTGTGTGTATGCGTATGCCTGTGTTTGCCCCCCCCCCACACACACACACACACTATCGTTTGACAATCTATATTGGCGTGTTTACGTCCCCGTAACTTAGCGGTTCGGCAAAAGGGGTGCGGAAGACCCGTGCTTGCATAAACAGGCAAGCATAATAGTGCAATAGAGCAAAATCATCGAGATGACCTCTGCTGCTTTGGGGGAATACAAGCGGGTAACAGGAGCAAGAATTAACCACGAGTTGTTAGGCCTACAGCTTGGCGCCTGGTGAGGCAGATCCATGCATCTAACAGCCTCGACAGACGCTGGACAGACGGACCAGTTAATTTGCTCGGGGTTTGGTTTTGTTTGGTTTGGTTTGATTAAATCCTGATCTCCATGTGGACAAGAACTGGGGAAAGATGACGAGCAGGGTGGCTAGTCTCACCCAGAAATGCATCGAGAGGAAACTATTCGTGGAAATTCGAGCGGCGATGGCGAATGCTTACATCACATTGGTTATCTACTATCGCTTGGCTCTTGTGCTTTGGAACGCTTGCTTTTCAGTTTTCTGTGGAGGGGGCGGGTTCCGATGGTCAGACGGTCTGTTTATCATCAACATCCGCTGCGTGATGGGCTGAGCATGCCCATCATGGCTAATGATGCGCAGACATTACGTTGAAGCTACATATCCAGCGTCACCATAATGCTGAGCAAGTGTGGTTGCCGTCTGCCAGGCTCACTTTTCCGCATCTCGTCTCTATCACGGAGATGGAGTCCTGGATCAAGTGCAGGGTGCCTGAGACACCAAGAGTGCTCTCAAGTGCTCACAACCCTTTGCCAGTCGAGCAATGCGGTCAGTGGATATTCTGCCATGTGTTCTATAGAAGATTGTGGTAAGTAAGAGCGACGACGGCCTCAGGAAAACTCTGAGCGTCGATGAAAATCAGTTAAACGGTCAAATGCGGTGGACTTTCGATCAGCTAAAATTTGAAAGAAGGCATAGCTGTTTATTTCTAGCACGTGAAGCAACTGTATAGCGGAACCCGCGTTTGTCCCAGAGACGAGATGCAGAAAAGTGTGCCGAGCAAACGGCGAACACACTTGCTCAGCGTTATGGTGACACTGAATATGTAGTTTCAGGGTAATGTCTGCGCATCATTAGCCACGGCATGCCCAGCCCATCACGCAGCGGATGTTGATGATAAACAGACCGTTTGCTTTTTGGTTTTCTGCAGAAAACCAAAAAGCAAACGTTCCAAAGCACAAGAATCAAGCGGAAGTGGATGATCAATGTGATGTAGGCACTATTATGATTGCCCGTTTATGCAAACACGGGTCTTCCGCACCCCAAGTCACCGCGGGATGTCTCTGGAGATCTCCAATATCTATAGCAGTGACTCTAGGGTCAGTACGTGCAGAAGGGGAGAGAGAGGAGGCACCTTTGGCAGACCGAACACATGATAGTGAATGGTACCGACTAGTGTCTATTTACTCTGAGTACCCGAGCAAATACCTCTGTATATTGTAGTGATTTAGTTTCTGAAGACAGGCTCGATCGTTGTTCCTGGTGGTGTTTAACCCCAGGTCAATCCTGAAGCAGAAGACCTATAAAAGAATTCTAGCTGTGACCATCACGTTTTTATTCTTCTTAAGGCACTGTGAAACACCGACTGCATCGTTCATTGTATCCATTATTTCTAATACCGCAATGGCGGGGTTTGTGAGCGATTCAGCTACTATTCCTAGCAAATCAAACAGCCATGGAGAAGCATCCTAAATAGGCTTCATTGATGTTTTTATTCACACATCCAACCATTGTTTTTCTTTTCCTTCTCCTTAACTCCTCACAGAACAATCATACAATCACCCATTTTTTTTATTCCTTTCTTTTCTTTTTGTTTTGTTTTGTTTCCATTGCCACCAACACCGCCATCATCAGCACACTAAATTCTATTTCTTTTTTTTTTTCCTTTTTGTTGTTGTTTTTATTTTTCACAAAAGAACAAAAAGAATCCGTATAAGATATGTATGGATTTT
>NC_068985.1:13698277-13702325 GCF_001194135.2 Octopus bimaculoides
ATATATATATATATATATATATATATAACATTAAAATTGAACCTCAATTTTGCTTGCTTGCAATGTTACACAGCCAAGCCGGCACATAATGGGAAAATACTTTGAAAGTAAAGTGCCCCAGAAATGTGAATACAAACGGAAAACAAGTTTCGCGTAAATCAGACCAGTGGTTATTGAGATATTCGGTCTTCGGGAGGTATAAATACCCAAAACGGTGCATAATGGGAAAATATTCCGAAAATAACTTAAGCCTGAAAGGGAAGAAACTCTACCCTTTACATTAGATACATTACGATGTGCAAAATATTTGTATGTGAAAATGACTTTAAAAATACGGTAAATATTTCGTAAAAGACCCGTTCATAACCTCGGTGTGAAATGTACTTTCGAGTACGTTCAACGTATCTCACCTCCAAAGATTTGGCTGCTATTTCTAGTACACCCTGCTACTACGTAACAGCTATTTGCGATAAAAGGACCCGAAATACCTGTTACGTGGTAGCAAGGTGTGCAAGATATAGCAGCCAAATCTTCCCTTTTCTGGGGAAAGGAGCCGTTTACGTGTGATTTCGATGTCACATTCGTTGAAAGCATGCGAAATAAGCTGGGGGGAAAAACCTACGAAAAAGAAATTCCATTGCTAGGAAACTCAGACTTTCACGGTATCTTGAATTATTGGAGACTTAACGGGTCCTGGATAGTCTAGTATACATATATAATACACGCGCGCTTACACACACGCACACACTTACGAACTGCGATCACGTCGGTCACTCAGTTCTTTTTCGAACTGAATCTCTTTTCTCTCTTTTCCTTGTTTCAGTCATTTGACTGTGGCCATGCTGGAGCACCGCCTTTAGTCGAGCAAATCGACCCCAGGACTTATTCTTTGGAAGCCTAGTACTTATTCTATCGGTCTCTTTTGCCGAACCGCTAAGTTACGGGGACGTAAACACACCAGCATCGGTTGTCAAGCGATGTTGGGGGCACAAACAGACACACAAACATATACACACACATACATACATAAGACACCATTTCGAGCGTGGCCGTTTTCGTGCGGGTGACACGTAAAAGCACCCACTACACTTTCTGAGTGGTTGGCGTTAGGAAGGGCATCCAGCTGTAGAAACTCTGCCAAATTAGACTGGAGCCTGGTGTTGCCATCCGGTTTCACCAGTCCTCAGTCAAATCGTCCAACCCATGCTAGCATGGAAAGCGGACGTTAAACGATGATGATGATGATGATATATGACGGGCTTCTTTCAGTTTCCGTCTACCAAATTCACTCACAAGGCTTTGGTCGGCCCGAGACTATAGTAAAAGACACTTGCCCAAGGTGCTACGCAGTGGGACTGAACACGGAACCATGAGGTTGGTAAGAAAGCTACTTACCACTTGCGGGAACATCTACAATGAGTTACTTACACATCTCAGATTCGTAGATGACATCGTAATCATCGCCGAAACTACAAATTAACTGCAGGCCATACTGACCAGGACTTCAGCAGTAGGCCTTAAAATGAACTGCACGAAAACAAAATACATGCGGCCCGAAAAACATAGAACAAAACAAGCATAAGCAGCTACTAACTCAATAGATACAAAGAACGGGAATTTTTTGTTAATTAATCCAAATTAGAAAAGAAAATATTCCGATGGAACTTCGTCTTCCCATTTTAATCCACGTCCTAAACAAGGCTGGAGATGCAAATGTTATGGGAGTGTGGGTGGCAATCAGATGCTAGAGACCAGCGCAGGGTTAAACATTAAGCAAAATAAGCATATGTTTAGGGGCATCAAAGAAAGGCGAGCACCACAGAAATGGTAAATGGTTTACGGTACAAAAGAAATCACTTTAAACTTGCTAAGATAATATTCGGAGTGGTTTATATGATAGGAAATATAATTTCGAAGTGTTTATATAATTTTGAAACGTTTCAAAGACTTTACAATTAAAAGAAGTAGAAAACTTTTCAAATATAAAGTGGAAGTATACAAAAATAAACATTATTTTCCATCTTATTCTGAGTTTTGTTTCATTTCAAAAAATAATAATTTATTTTATGGTTTATTATTACTCTCTTTTACTCTTTTACTTGTTTCAGTCAAGGCATTGGTCGGCCCGAGGCTATAGTAGAAGACACTTGCCCAAGGTGCTACACAGTGGGACTGAACCCGGAACCATGTGGTTGGTAAGCAAGCTACTTACCACACAGCCATTCCTATTGTTAATATTTTGAATTACATATACAGACTGTCCTCATTTAACGACCGAGTTACGTTCCAACAGCCCTGTCAAGCAAATTCGTCGTTAAACGAATATTCATGGGGCACGTATTTTTTTTTTTTTATGGGTATAGTGTACTGTACGTACATATAAAAACAGAATACCGTACTGTATAAAGTATATGCAGTACAGGGCCAAGAATCACTGACATAAATTGTTGAAAAATGAATAAGTAACAGTAATATTATCACAAGGAAAACCTTAAAAGTTAGGATATGGATACAGTATTATTGTAGCTCAGACACCGTAAGTATGTCTGTGATTCCAGACCCAGTACATAAGATGCCTAATAAACTTTTCTCAGGATTATGTAGAAAAGGTGAAAAGGTTTAAAGGAAACTCAAACATAATAACTTTGTTTTACTTTGGATAAAGATTACAAAAGCAACTCATTCTTGACATCAAAATGCATGAAAAATCCCGTCAGTGTTGTTTGCTTTGTTATCTTCTTTCTTTTTTTTTTTGTCATAAATTTCTCGATAACATCGGAAAAGTTCAGTTGTCTGCCTTTCCACCTTGGAAAATCGCTCAAAATTTGGATCCATTGCTTCAAGTTCTATTTTGTAAAATATGTAATGACGACTTGTAAAGTTCGTCGTAACTCCGAGTGGTCGTTAAATGAGGACAGTCTGTATATATATGTGGCCGGTGTGTTTTCTGTGCTCTGTTTATCATTTTGTCCACGTTTTTTTTTTGCAATGTCCTGTACCCAGATATGCATCTATATATACATGTAGATGTAGGTATGTACATACATGTACGTATATATGTATATACTCACATATTATTTGTATTATTATTATTATTATTATTATTATTATTATTATTATTATTATATATATATGGGGCACCGAAATCTTTTAAGTGCTTAGGGTCCTATGGGATTTAATCTAACTATAGAGGTTCTAAGGGATGAGCGTATGTAGATCCTTTGTATGTATTTCGGTGGGGGAGTTTTCCCCCTGCTTTCCGAATCTTCTTGTAGCAGGGTCAGCTACAGACGAGAAACTAGAACACAGCTACATAAATTACAGTTTCGATATAAGAATTGATATGAAATTTTGAGGATGAGAAAAATCCGCCAATGCAATTTTGAAGAGAAGAAAGTCAACAACAACCACTAATATGATGTTAGATAAAGAAACAGAGATAAGAGAGACCAAACACAGACTTACAAATATTTAGGAATTAATGAGCTAGAGAGAGAAAGAGAGAGAGAGTTAGAAAGAGAAAGAGTACAGCACAAACACACACAGATGAAACAAAGAAGTTGGGAAGGTATATTATATAGGTATTAGATTAATACTTAAAACAGAACTAAATGCAAAAACTTAGGTAACAGGTATCGATACCCAAGTGGTTTCAGTAATAAGTTATAGATATAATATTTTCAACTGCAAACTATGTGAATTAGCAAAACAGAAAGATTATACACAGAGATATGGATTTTCTGCGACGAGAAAATTATTTAAAAAAAATATTAACTGCATGACCACAAAAATAGAAAAAATATCTAGGAAAGAATATAGGAGTGGGGGGGGGGAAACGAATAGCTAGAAAAAAAAATAACTAAACATTTCTGTTTTGGTCTTGTGTTTGTTTTTTGACTTCGGGGTAGATGGAAAAACAAGAACGAGAAAAATCATTAAATGTCTAAAAAAACTAAACCAAAAAATGGAATTACAAAAAAGTTTTGGAAATACAATGGTAAGAAAAACCTTTATGTGGCCAACACCTCGACTGTCTGAACAACGCGAA
>NC_068985.1:13702492-13703009 GCF_001194135.2 Octopus bimaculoides
GTGTGTGTGTGTGTGTGTGTGTGTGTGTGAGTGTGTGTACGTACCCCTATCGTCACTTGACAACCGATGTTGGCGTGTTTACGTCCCCGTAAACTTAGCGGTTCGGCAAAAGAGACCGATAGAATATAAGTACTACGCTTACAAAGATTAAGTCCTGGGGTCCATTTCTTCGACTAAAGGCGGTGCCCCAGCATGGCCGCAGTCAAATGACTGAAACAAATAAACGAATAAAAGAATAGTGGCACAAGACCAGCCTCCTTGCTGAAATCTACGGAAAATGTATAATGAAACAGCACACATGGCTGTCCAGGCTCAACTAAAAGAGAACGTGTGTGTGTGTGTGTGTGCATACATTAAAATGAAGCAGTTTTGGTGAAGCCTTGTGAGGAATATCTTTAAAGAGATTTGTTGTGTAAAGCCGGAACAATGCAAGAAGGTACAATGTAAACTACAAAAGAAGAAGAAAAGTAAAGTAAGCTGCAGTTTTACCTTGTGTTCCTATATTTCGGGGGTCACG
>NC_068985.1:13703824-13704659 GCF_001194135.2 Octopus bimaculoides
TATATATATATATATATATATATATATATATATATATATATATATATGCATGTATGTATGCATGTATATATGTATGTATACAAACACGTAGATATACACACATACTCATACAGCTATGACATAATATACACGCCTGATGATAAAGGTGAAACTTTCTTACACAGGAAAATAGGCCAACATTATGAATAAAATGCTCAACAGAAAAGAGATGCTACAAACATACATACAATTAGTCACAGAAAAATAACAAAATGACCATTGTATGAGATATACCAAGTCTCTTAATCGATTTATTGCTTCTAATAAAGGCACTATTTCTCTCTAAATGAAATGGAAAGACTATATAAATATCAAGCTTTGGCGATAAAGGTAACCAGAATGTGGGGATTGTAGACAGAAACAACCCTTAGAATAATGCATGCTTTGTGAATTATTTACAGAAAAAAACAGAAGCAACTACATAGTGAAAACGCCAAAACTGAGGCAATTTCAATTCAAGAAAAACTCGTGAACAAAACAAATAGTGCAAATACCCACAAGGGGAATAACAGGACGGTGTGCAGTGGTTGTTAAGTATGCAATGAAAAGATGGCTGCTGGAATAATAATAATAATAATGGCTTCGAAATTTGCCACAAGGGCAGTAATTTTGGGGGAAGGGATGAGTCGATTACATTGGCTCCAGTGCTCAGCTGGTACTTAATTTATCGACCCTGAAAGGATGAAAGGTAAAGTCGACCTCAGCGGAATTTGAAGTCAGAACGTAGCGAAGGGCGAAATGCCGCTATGCATTTCGTCCAGTGCGCTAACGATTCTGCCAGTTCACCGCCTTTATG
>NC_068985.1:13704909-13706350 GCF_001194135.2 Octopus bimaculoides
ATACAAAGACCTGGAAATAGAGGTAACTCGAATGTGGAATCTAAAAACAGAAACAATTCCTATCATAGTAGGTGCCTTAGGTATGATAAAAAAATATTCAGACAAATACATAACAAAAACACCAGGACTTACAAATATATATAACATACAGAAAATTGCACTACTGGGTACTGCACACATTCTACGCAAAACACTTTCAATACAGTAAACATAAGAGCACCACAGCAAACCACAGCACATACTCAAGGCACACAGAGTTGCGCTCGGTAGTGAAGTGAAAGCACGTTATAAAAATAAAACTACTGAACAAGAATAATAATAATAATAATAATAGAGTCAAAATTAAAGGCAGCTACGAGAAACGAACATAACGGTTATCCCTATTGTCATCGGAGCATTGAGTTCAATACCACCCGATCTGAAAAGAAAAAAAGCATCTGAAAACCTTAGAAATACCCTACAATCTAGGTGTATTGCAAAAGTCAGCATTCCTTGGAACTGCACGCATATTGCATAAAGTACTGTCTGTCTGAGATCCTTGTCGTGACTTGACAAACAGTACAAAACCCCGGTAGACACAATATCTTCAATCAACAACCTCACAATATTGTATACTGTGTGACGTCTATAATAATAATAATAATAATTATTATTATTATTATTATTATCATTATTATTATTATTAATCCTAGTTTATTGGCCACAATATAAAATCAAAAACATGAAAGGACAAACACAGGACAATAAAAACAAAGGGTTTTGCGAAAAAGAAAATGTCCGTGTAAACATATGATAACAAGAGAAAATGTAACAAGTAAAAAACTCCCAACAGGGGGAGGTGCTTTGAAAGGTTACTCGTGGAAAAACCCATAAAAGCCACCGGGAACCTGGTCAAACGGGGTGGGAGCCCCTTCTCTTTTTATATTCCTTTTTTTTACAGGTGTAATCTCAGAATTGATCTGTTCATACTGGCCATTTTATTGGCATTCACCCACCTTTCAACAAATTTGCTACGAGCCAACACTTCCCTCTCTACTCTCACCTTCCTTTTCAAGTGGAACTTGAAAAAGCTGATGAGGCCTTGGCCAAAGAGGAAAGTGTTTGACTTTAGCCATTTCAAACGGGTCCACCATACCACCTCTTTCGCTACAGCCACCAGACAAATGAAAATTGCCTTGCCCTCCTGGTTAAAGGAGGTAGGTGGAGCAATCTTCACTATGGATTCAGCTGATAGCCAGATCCGTCCAGTAGCTGTTCGACATAAACCCACAGGTCTGTAATACTCGGGCACTGGACGAGTGCGTGCAGAACGGTTTCGTCGCTCTGAGCGCACCTCGGGCAGGCCCGGCTGACGGAACTTCCGTGCCGGTAGAGTTTATCTCGAACAGGCAGCGCCGTTCGGTAGCACTGCCAGGCGAGGGACTTTTGGAAGTTACCCATG
>NC_068985.1:13706588-13709428 GCF_001194135.2 Octopus bimaculoides
CTATAAAACGCTAATAATAATAATAATAATAAGACCTGGAAATAGAGATAACTCGAATGTGGAGTCTAAAAACAGAAACAATTCCTATCATAGTAGGTGCCTTAGGTATAATAAAAAAATATTCAGACAAATACATAACAAAAACACCAGGACTTACAAATATATATAACATACAGAAAATTGCACTACTGGGCACAGCACACATCCTACGCAAAACACTTTCAATACAGTAAACATAAGAGCACCACAGCAAACCACAGCACATACCCAAGGCGCACAGAGCTGCGCTCGGTAGTGAAGTGAAAGCACGTTATAAAAATAAAACTACTGAACAATAATAATAATGATAATAATAATTTTGAAACAAGTCCAGCAATTTTGAAGGACATGGGCTAGTCATTTACATGGATCCCAAAAAGTGTGAAAGACAAAGTTGATCCCCTGAGAATTTAATCTCAGAACGTAAAGAGCCGGAGGAAATGCCAGTAAGCATTTTGTCCAGGATACTATCAACCGACCCCTGTACATGACTGGCACTTGCATCTTATTAACCCCGGAGGGGGTGAAAGTCAAAGTTAACCTCAGTGGGATTTGAACTCATAATGTTAAAGATCCAGAACAAGTACTGAATGCAACGCTTTCTTTCTGAACCTCTAACAATCCTGCCCGCTCACCACCATGATAATCGTATTTTCGTGTAGCAAAAAGACAGTTTATCTTTGACTGTCGTTGCGTTACTTGAGTCCATAGCAACAGATGAGTGTTCCTAGAAGTTCATTGTTAGTCAAACACTTATTCTATTAGAAGATGTTTGTTTCTTTCCAACATTCAGCACAATTTATATTTTATTTCATAATTTATTATTATTGTTGCCGTTGTTTTCCTTCTTCTTCTTCTTCTTCTTGTTAATATTACTAGCAGTATCCATGGAAATTCCACAGCCCATTTTGTAGTACAACGTCAGCCATAAACGTCTCCCCACTCGGTAATAATAATCCTGTCATTTCCTTCGCAATCCTTTGATTAATTTCAAGAGAATCTTGTTTATCCTCTTCGATCATGTATTCTCCTTCAAGCCCGTATTTTTTTCCTTTTTCTTTTTTCATCCTGGCTTCTGCAAAATATTTTTGCCTATCATCATCATTCATATTTCGCCTTCTTTCTTGATTAACAATCTTTATTCTTTCCTATTAGCCCCAGTTTCGTCGTTCACCATACGACACCTTTTGGCTTTATTCCCTGCATTAATTTCATTCCTTCTTGCTGAGTTAATGCTTCTCAACGTCCCCGATTCTCCTCCCTTTGTTCTTAATTCTTATTTCTTCTTGTTCTTTTCCCAATCTTTTCCTGTACCTTCCCCACTTCTTTTTGGTTCAATTTTCGCTGTCATGCCCTATGATCATTGTCGTAACACACCAAACTCTATTTCGCCAATAAAATATTTTTTTAAGAAACGCTCGATATTATATAGATGGTAACCCCCTACACCCAGGATATACCGTAAGATACCTTTTGTGACGGAAGTTAGAAACCCAGTTAATATACGGATAATAAAGCAGATGTTCAATCCTCAAGGCACTGATTTGCTCTAAGACGCATGCGTGATATCTTCAGGTAAATGGTAAGAAAGTCAAACAAATGCTACCAGCATGTGAATACATACACACACTCACACACATACAAACAGTAATGGCATGTGCACATACACACAAATACCTCGTGGAATTCTATTAGCTAACAAAATGAACCTGACTAATGTATGGTTTTCGAAATCATTTCTATGCAAACCTCTACTATTTTAACCAAGATCATTTCATGCAGCCCTTTATTTGCCCTGAAGGACCAGGGTTACTACTACTACTACTACTACTACTGTTGTTGTTTCTCAGTTTTTAATCTTCATTATTCCTTTCTACTCTAGTCAGAAAGCCCAAAATTTTTGGGTAGAGGGCCAGTTGATTAGATCGACCCCAGTATGCAACTGGTACTTAATTTATTGACTCTGAAAGGATGAATGGCAAAGTCAACCTCGAGGAGTTTGAACTCAGAACATAAAGACAGACGAAATACCTCTGAGCATTTCGGCCGGCGTGCTAACCCCTCTGCCAGCTCGCTGGCTTAAAATATTCTTTTCTACTCTAGGCACAAGGCCCGAAATTTCGGTGGAGGGGGGGGGCCAATCAATTAGATCGATCCCAGTATGCAACTGGTACTTAATTTATCGACCCCAAATGGATGAAAGACAAAATTGACCTTGGCAGAGTTTGAACTCAGAACATAAAGACACGAAATACTGTTAAGCATTTCGCCCGGCGTGCTAACCCCTCTGCCAGCTCTTTCACTCTTCATTATTCAGCTGCTGTGGTTGTTGTTGTTGTTGCCATGGTTATTGTTGCCATAGTTGTTGTTGCTACTGTTGTTGTTGCTGAGCTGCAAGTCAGCAACCCTGATAGAACAGACCTACGATCAAAAGTACTCCAGCCTGACCATTCCATCTATGTCGTCAGACACACAGTATCTACGACTCTATCATTCAATAAGTCTATTTAAAGAAAAAAAAAAAAAAAGACTGCAGAGTATTGATTTGAGTAAGACTTCGTTGCTATTTCTGGCAGGTCAAGCCACCACACAGACTTCCTCATTGACACATTATCTTTCATCAGATTTTGCTCACCCAAAGTCAACCCCGAGTGAATAAATGTATAGTTAAAGGCATTCCTAACATGACCATCACCTTAATATTAGGGGCATAAAGGATCCCATTATTTAATATGCCAAGCATGTTACAACCTACTTATAAAGGTAGAAATTCCAGGGTTTAGTGAAATGTTTTTGTATGA
>NC_068985.1:13710506-13712810 GCF_001194135.2 Octopus bimaculoides
CACGCAGCTATCCTCATTCATTCTCACCACATGTCCAAACCAGCGCACGTCTCTCTTGCACACCACTACTGATGCTTCTTATGTTCAGCTTTTCTCTCAAGATACTTACACTCTGACGGGTATGCACATTCACATTACACATCCAGCGGAGCATACTGGCTTCATTCCTTGCGAGCTTACGCATGTCCTCAGCAGTCACAGCCCATGTTTCACTGCCATGTAGCATGGCTGTTCGTACACATGCGTCATACAGTCTGCCTTTTACTCTGAGTGAGAGTCCCTTTGTCGCCAGCAGAGGTAAGAGCTCTTTAATATATATATATATATACACTCTAGTGGGATCTGTGAATATTTCAGGGAATTAATGCTAAACCCGTATTACATTATTTCTGAAAACTTTATCCCCAAAACCTGAAAGTGTTGCCTGTGTTGTGTCTGTATCAAGAGGTTGTCACTCATCTGCTAATCATTAAAAAACTGAAGGAAATTGGTGCATGATGATTATTTCATGCACTTTATATATACACTTTATATACTTTATGCAGTTTTATAGACTTAATATGCAGCATTCTCCCTCTTTCCCTCTCATTCTTTGCCTTACGCTCTCTTTCACTCTCTTTTTTCTATCACTCTTCGCCTTTCCCTTCAACTAGTCACGTGAAAAGTGTTTACAGATAGGTTAATTAACAGAGGTAAAAAAAAAAAAACTTAGTTCAAAAAAAAAAAAAATTACACATTTCACTCACCACCATCTCTCCCTTCCCGTCCCCACACCTCCCCTCTTCCTTCAACTAATCATATGAAAGCATTACGGATGGGTTAAGTAATGGAGGAACAATCAGAACAATAAGATATATATATATATAAATAATACAGAATGGGACAAGAACGCAAAACATCCAGACAGTTGGGTGATACAAGAAAGGGACAAAACATACAGATAGACGATACAAAGAAAACACGGACAGGTCATTCGGAGTTTTCTCTCTTCAGTCGAGATCCAGATTCTTCTTGCAATTTCGGCTGGTTATTCTCGATATTTCTCCAATCTGGCAAGCCCCAAGGAAAAACTAAGCTAAGAGCATTAGATTCCTTGAAAGAAAGCAGCGAATGTATACAAAAACGAGGACGGAAAAGAACGAACAATGTTACACAAATACAGTAGGAATAATAACAGGACATAACAGATGTCTTTCGACTAAGGACGAATATATATATATATGAGGGGCTTCTTTCAGTTTCCATCTAGCAATTTCAGTTACAGGGGTTTGGTCAACCAAGAAGATATAGCAGAATACACTTGCACAAGGTGAAGCACAGCAGGACTGAACCATCATGGGTTTAGTGCTTTTGAACATAGATCCTCTTAACCAGAGATGGCCTAGGGTTAAACAACAACAACAAGAACACAGTCAAACAAACCAACAAAGAAGACTCTATGCAGAAGGAGAAACATTTCCATGGATCAACCCAAATGGTTTACAAGGTGAACAGATATAAAGAGGAACTTACCCAAGGTCATACAAGGGGCAGTATGGAATGCAGAGTTTGCGTAAGAAGGTCCAGATATCATTGTAAGTCCAATAAAGAAGTGGGTTTACTCTCATATAACTTGGCCAACCAGCATCAGTCTCAATAAAGGGTTGCAAATTTTCTGAAATAATTCAAAGGCAAGATGAGCTATTTAAATATACATACACATATATATATATATATATCATCATCGTTTAACATCTGTTTTCTATGCTGGCACGGGTGGGATGGTTTGACAGGGGCTGACTAGGCAGAAGACAGCACGAGATTTCACGATCGGTTTTCTCAGGGTTTTTAAAGCTAGATGCCCTTCCCAACACCAACTACCTTACAGGGTATATATTGACATTTGCGCCAATAATAAACGACCTAGATTCAGAATTTTTCCCCTCTATCAATTCAGGGACGATGCAACCTGTAGTCAGCACATTAGAAAAGAGTCATTCATCGTTTAACGTCCGCCTTCCCTGCTAGCATGGGTTGGACGATTTGACTGAGGACTGGCGAACCAGATGGCTGCACCAGTCTCCAATCTGATCTGGCAGAGTTTCTACAGCTGGATGCCCTTCCTAACGCCAACCACTCCGAGAGTGTAGTGGGTGCTTTTACGTGCCACCGGCATGAGGGCCAGTCAGGCAGTACTGGCAACAGCCATGCTCAAAATGGTGTATTTTACATGCCACCTGCACAGGAGCCAGTCCAGAGGCACTGGCAACCACCTCGCTCGAATGCTTTGTTCACGTGCCAGTAAGGCGACGCTAGTAACGTTCA
>NC_068985.1:13712822-13715826 GCF_001194135.2 Octopus bimaculoides
GCTTAGCGGTATTTCGACTGCCGCTACGTTCTTAGTTCAAATTCCGCCGAGGTCGACTTTGCCTTTCATCCTTTCGGGGTCGATAAATTAAGTACCAGTTATGCACTGGGGTTGATGTAATCGACTTTCTCTGTCCTTGTTTGTCCCCTCTATGTTTAGCCCCTTGTGGGCAATAAAGAAATAAGAAGCTTGCTTACCAAACACATAGCTTTGGGTTCAGTCCGACAGCGTGGCACATTTGGCAAGTGTCTTCTACTATAGCATCGGGCTGACCAAGCCTTGTGAGTGGATTTGGCAGACGGAAACTGAAAGAAGCCCGTCGTATATATATATATATGTCTATGTATATGTTTGTATGTCTGTTTGTCTCCCTATCCTCACTTGACAACTGATGTTGGTGTGTTTACATCCCCCATAACTTAGCGGTTCAGCGAAAGGGACCGATAGAATAAGTACTAGGCTTACAAAGAATAAGTCCTGGGATCGAATTGTTCAACTAAAGGTGGTGCTCTAGCATGGCCGCAGTCAAATGACTGAAACACATAAAAGAAACAAATCAGTGACCAACTCACCTGAATAGGGGTCTGTTATTCTTGTACCCATGAATACAGCTTTTACCTGCGGATTCTGGACTTTTAGTTCTGCTAAAGATTCCTTGATTTTACCATTTAATGTAATCATTTTTAAGTTGTAACTAAAACAGATAAAGGGCAACGCATGAAATTCCGTATGAAATTGTCCACAAGATTTTATAAAAAGACTTCAATAAAAAAAAAAAAAAAGCTAAAAGCAACAAAAATGAAAACATTATCTAATTACAAATTAACGAGGGAGACTCTTATTACCAGACCAGAGAATTGCTCATAAACCTCATGATCAAGAGTTTGGTAGCCTAACCATACCATCATCATCATCATCATCATTTTCCTCACCACCACTACCACCACCATCACACCTGCCCCCCCCCACCCCTACTGCTACCACCACCACCACCACCACAACCAGCATCAATGTTTTAACAGCCACTTTTCCATGCTTGCATGGGTCAGACATGCTTTGCTGAGGTAGATATTCAACAGCCGGATGCTCTTCCTGTCACCAACCCCCAACTATTTCTAAGCAAGGTGAGGTGTTATTTCTCCATGGCTATAGTCACACATGTTTCCGCACACATTTGGAAACCAATGACACCACTTGTATGTCGATGCTCATTTGCAGCTATCACATTCTATCGAGACTAATTGGTCGTTAGAGTGCCATGCTAACAATGCCAGTGTTGTGGGTTCAATCCCGATACTGGCCAGCTAGTCATTTTTAAGTGCCCTAGCATGGCAAGTATAAAGACTGAAAAAAAGTAAATGATTAAAGATACACACTCTCTTCCACTCTCTCTTTTTTTTTAAGCCTGATACCTAATCTATCAGGCTCTTTTGCCAAACCACTAAGTCATGAAGATGTAAACAAACCATCACCAGTTGCCTATGGGTGTCATAGGAGGCAAACACAGACACACATTTCACTATGCTGGACTGCTAAATCTACAGGTTTTTTCATTCTTTCACTCTGTTTATTTTTTATTATTCCTTTCTGTTGAAGAGCATAGGCTTGAAATGTAAAAGACTTTTTCATTTTCCCAAGTGTCAAACTAATACACTTGCTTGTTGTTCATACACTTGTCTTCGTCTTTTGTTTTTCTATAAATTTCGACCACATGTAGATATATCATCATTATCGTTTAATGTCTGTTTTCCAAGCTGACATGGGTTGGACAGTTGACTAAGGTCTGGAAAGCCAGTGGCTGCACCATGCTCTGATCTGATCTGGCAATGTTTCTACAGCTGGATGCCCTTCCTAATGCCAACCACTCTGAGAGTGTAGTGAGTGCTTTTTACATGCCACTGGCACAGGAGCTAGTCAGGCATTGATCCCATTCAGATAGTGCCTTTTACATGCCACCGGCACAGGAGCCAGTCGGGAGGCACTGGCATCAGCTATGCTCAGATAGTGCTTTTTACGTGCCGCCGGCACAGGAGGCAGTCAGGCAAACCTGGCATCAACCACGTTCAGATGATGCTTATATATACATATATATTACTGCCTGGTATCTTAGGAAAATGTTTTTTTTACTATAGTCCCATGAGAGGATTTGATAAATGAAAACTGGTTGGCGTTAGGAATAGCATCCAGTCATAGAAACCATGTGAAATCAGATTGGAACTTGGTACAGATCATCATCATCATTATCATCATCATCGTTTAACGTCCGCTTTCCATGCTAGCATGGGTTGGACGATTTGACTGAGGACTGGTGAAACCGGATGGCAACACCAGGCTCCAGTCTGATTTGGCAGAGTTTCTACAGCTGGATGCCCTTCCTAACGCCAACCACTCAGAGAGTGTAGTGGGTGCTTTTATCCAGTTTAACAATTCCAGTCTAGCCATCTAATTCATGCGAGCATGGCAAGCAGAACAAAAAGATGGTGATGATGATGATGATATATATAGACATGGCTGTGTGGTAAGTAGCTTGCTTACCAACCACATGGTTCCAGGTTCAGTCCCACTGCATGGCACCTTGGGCAAGTGTCTTCTACTATAGCCTCAGGCCAACCAAAGTTTTGTGAGTGGATTTGGTAGACGGAAACTGAAAGAAGCCCGTCGTATGTTTGTGTGTGTCTCTGTTTGCTTCGCCCGCCTTCGCTCATCAATCGATGCTGATGTGTTTATGTTCCCCATAATTTAGCGGTTCGGCAAAAGCAACCGATAGAATAAGTGCTAGACTTACAAAGAATAAGTCCTGGGGTCGATTTATTCGACTAAAATCCTTCATGGCGATGCTCCAGCATGGCCGCATATATATCTGTGCTGTGTTGGGACCGGCATGTCAAAGAATAGACCCAACGTTTCCTCTGCGTGTTGGTTTGTTTACGCCGTCGTAACTTAGCGATTCGGCAAAATAAGCTGATGGAATAAACATCAGGCTTAAAAAATAAGACCTGGGGTC
>NC_068985.1:13716419-13721837 GCF_001194135.2 Octopus bimaculoides
ATATTCATTATATTTCGTATTATCCTCCATCATGTTTTTTTTTAATACTTGAAATGTGTGTTTGGAAGAGCAACCAAACTTTTCTTCAAATTTGAATTCGTCGTAGTCATCATCATCACCGTTTAACGTCTGCTTCCCATGTTGTATGGGTTGGACGATTTGACTGGGGACTGGCGAACTAGATGGCTACACCAGACTCCAATCTGATCTGGCAGTGTTTCTACAGCTGGATGCCCTTCCTAACGCCAACCACTCCGAGAGTGTAGTGGGTGCTTTTTACATGCCACCGGCACGAGGGCCAGTCCAGCAGTACTGGCAACGGCCACGCTCAAATGTTGTTTTTTCATGTGCCACCTGCACAGGAGTCAGTCCAATGTTTTGATCAAATGCCACCGGCACAAGTACCAGTAAGGTGAAGCTGGAAACGATTGCGCTCAAATGGTGCTTTTTACGTGCCACCTGCACAGGAGTCAGTCCAATGTTTTGATCACATGCCACCGGCACAAGTGCCAGTAAGGTGAAGCTGGAAACGATTGCGCTCAAATGGTGCTTTTTACGTGCCACCGGCACGGGATCAAGACCGCTGCTCTGGCAGTGATCCTGCTCGGATGGTGCTGTTAGCGCTCCACTGGCATGGGTGCCAGTCATCAAATTTGGTTCAGTTTCGATCTCATTTGCCCCAACAGGTCTTCGCAAGCTGAGTTTAGTGTCCAATGAAGGAAGGTTGGCATGGGTGTCAGTTGTCGAATTTGGTTCAATTTCGATTTCGATTTCACTTGCCTCAACAGGTCTTTGCAAGCAGGGTTTTGTGTCCAAAGAAGGAAAGGTACGCAAAAGTGGGCTGGCTACTAACTCACAAGAGAAAAACCTCTTGATGAGGAAAGCGGTTCTTTGCATCAGGTGTTGAGAAGCAAAAGTACCAACCACTCTATAGAATATACTGGGTGCTTTTTTTCATGGTCGCAGCATTAGCGAGGTCACCAGGTAACTTCACAAGACAAAGACCTCTCTCAATGAGGACAGTGGCTCTTTGTGTCAGTGTTGAGAATTTAAGATATAGTAGAGGGGAAGGAACAGGTGTCTTGCTGTAGAGGAGATACATGGTTAGCTACCTCAGCTGGAAACTGAGAAAGATGATAATGATGAAGCAACAGGGTATATCCTCAAGATACAAGAAGATGAATATAAGGGGGAGTAGAGATGAAGGACTGATGTGATTAAAATGCCTCAACCGAAAGCCTCAGTGAGATAACTTACCTGTTTTTACTGACTTGAATAAAACTCTCTACTTCGGGGAATGACATCTTACTTCTGATAAAGAGGGCCTGCAGTTGATCGTGTCCATCTGGATATTTCCTGGGATCAGAATTTCAAACCGATAATTAGTCAAGACAGAATAATCTGAATGTTAAAGGGTTAAACATCAAATGTCTGTAGGGGTCCACCAGAATAAAATAGCAATCAAAGGGGTCCAAAGATAAAACAAATGTTTGAGAACCCCTGCTTTAGAATTTTGTATTGGTATTTATTTCAAGAAACAGCTAGGTTTCTTTTCCTACATTTTACAAAGTTCAACCTACACAAGTTAATGTGAGGAAAACAAAATAGGAATTTTGAAAGACGTTTCTATAAAACTAGTTTTTAAACTGAAGATGCAGCACGGAATTTTGTCAGTGAAGAGGTCGCGGTCTCAAAGCGACGAAAATATTTTGGCAAATTAAATTTAAATGTTAAAGTGAATCTAACTGTTTTTGTGTATGTCTTAACCCATTACCTCCCATAATTCTATTAACTGGAATTTTTTTATGAAACTTTGATTTCTAGCATAAAACAGCCTTAGAAACGTGCTGGAATGATCAAAATAACATCTTAAATAGAAATAAGTGAGATATTGGGTGAAAAATTAGCAAACCTCATTTGAATATCAGAGAAATATACCTAGGAGATATAACAAAAAGGTTAGATATGTGTAAATATTGACAGATAATTACGAAATTTGTAATTTTTAAGTGATCTCATATGAGATCACTGGTAGGTAATGGGTTAAATGGCTTATAAACACCTTCCATGCTGCAAAAGTTTTTAAACATCGAATGGCTATTGGAGTCCACCCAAATAAAATAGCAATCGAGGGCGACCAAAGATAAAAAAATGGTTGAGAACTCCTGTTCTAAAGTGACTGATGGTTTTAGGGAACACTTTGCCAAGATACTCACTTTTGAACGACTGCATAGACTAGATGCAACAAAGCAGTACAGTCCTTTCCACCATTGAAACCCACAGCAATTTCAGGTAACCTGTCAATGAAAGAGTTTAAAGCAACATGTATATTAGTAATAATCCTTTCTTTTACAGGCACAAAGCCTAGAATTTTGTCAAGGGAAAGGGCTAGCACCATTTGAGCGCGATCGTTACCAGCTTCGCCTTACTGGGTTAGACAATTTGACATGAGCTGGGGAGCCAGAGGTGAAGCAGGTGAAAATATATAGATATATATATATATATTGGGTCATCCCATAAATAATGCAGTTTTTTTATACTTCTTTTAGCTTTCAAATTTAAGATAAAGTTCTTTTTTAATCTAAAATATCCTCTCCTTCATTTTGTATACTGCTGTTCCATCTATCTAGTATACTTGCAAGGCCCCTCTTCCAAGGTTCACTGGTCCGTGACAAAAAATACTCCTCCAGTACTGTTCTGACCTCATCTACAGAATTCATATTTTTTCCGTCCAAATGATTTTGAAAACTGCAGAATAAATGATAATCAGATGGGGCAATATGCAGCGAATATGGTGGGTAGGGCATCGTTTCTCATTCAAACTGATGGAAGAACACTTTTCATCTTGAAACCAAAAATGATCATTTTTCTTCTAGCACTGACTTAAGCCACTCAAGTTGCTCGCAGTAGATCTCCTTTGTTATCATTTGATTTGGGTTTAAAAGTTCAAAGTGAACTAAACCTTTCATATCCTACCAAACAGATAACAACACCTTATGTGAGTGAAAACCTTCTTTATCCTGGGGTGCTAACAGAACTAGCCTGCTTGGATGTTTCTGAAATCAGCCACATATACAGCCTTCAGGTATAAAAAGTGTGTTGTAATTTGTTCCTTCTCAAACCATGCCATGCTCATAAGGGCCAGTCTCCCGGTTTCATTGGCGTATAGGTTCCCCATCTGGACAGCATGCCAGTTCGCCGCAGGTGAGCTGCTAGATGCAGGAGGAAAGAGTGAGAGAAAGATGTGGCAAAAGAGTCAGCAGAAGTTCACCATTACCTTCTGCTGGAACCACATAGAGCTTAGGTGTTTCGCTCATAAACACACATACATCGCCTGGTCTCAGGTTTGAACCCGCGATCCCTCAACCACGAGTCCACTGATCTAACCACTAGGCCATGTACCTCCACATAAAACGTGTGGGTTACATTAAATTTTTTTGAGATCATGGGGCCAGTGCCCCCTGACAGGCTCTTGTGATGATGGCATGTAAAAAGCACCATCCGAATGTGGTCGATGCCAGGTCCGCTTGACTGGCTCCTGTGCCAGTGACACGCAAAAAGCACCAACCAATTGTGACCGGTGCCAATGCCCCTAGACTGGCTCCCGTGCCAGTGGCACATAAAAAGCCCCGTGCAAACATGATTGTTGCCAGGCCTGACTTACTGGCTCCTGCACCGGTGGCATGTAAAAAGCCCCCACTACACTCTCGGAGTGGTTGGCGTTAGGAAGAGTATCCAGTTGTAGAAACTCTGCCAGACCAGATTGGTGCCTGGTGCAGCCATCTGGCTCGCCAGTCCTCAGTCAAACCATCCAACCCATGCCAGCATGGAAAACGGACGTCAATCGATGATGATGATGGTGGTGGTGGTGATGATGATGGTGATGACGATGATGATGATGATTGTTCTGGATTACATGAAGTAGCTCAAAATAACTCACTTGTATTGTTCGAGACATAATTCTATAGTGGAGACAGCCTTTCTGATTCTTTGGTGAAATTCCGAGGATTCTTCTGAGTCCACAATGGCATAGAGATTGTTCATAGCGTGCAATACAGGATCCTTTTCATAAAGAACAATGCTAGCTACAAAGAGAAAAATTATATGAAATTAAGGAATAACAAAGAAAACAGGCATAACATGAAATGAATCGTTGGTAGTGTATTTTCTGGCATACAAGTCGACATAGTATATAGTGTAAACACAGCGCTGGATTATCCATTAAGAAAATAAGCCTGTGCTTAGAGCAACAAGTGAAGGAAGGGCACCACAGAAATGGTAACTGGTTTACGGCACAAAAGAAATCATTTTAAACTTGCTAAAATAATATTCAGGATGCCTTTATCTCTACTCAGTATAGAAGTAGATGTGTTACCTCGGATTAATTTTGAGGATCTGATCAAGGAGTTTGCAATTCAAAAAAGTAGGAGGAAACTTTTTCAAATATGAATAAAATGGAAGTATACAAAAATAAGTAGGAGTGGTTGTGTGGTAAGGTAGCTTGCTTACCAGCCACATGGTTCTGGGTTCAGTCCCACTGCGTAGCACCTTGGGCAAGTGTCTTCTACTATAGCCTCGGGCCGACCAGAGCCTTGTGAGTGGTTAGCTACCAAGATATCGCATCCTTTAAAACCTCCAGACTTCCTGGAATTTGCCAACACTACACCTGGTATCCCCACCTCCATACGTATGCACACAGGTATGACTCATACACTGTTCACTTACCTGACTTTTATACATAATTCTATGTACTGTATGTGCACCTTTAGTGAGTTGTAGCACACCTGAGCACTCTTTTACTCGTTTACTCTTTCATTTATTTCAGTCATTTGACTGTGGCCATGCTGGAGCACCGCCTTTAGTTGAACAAATCGACTCCAGGACTTATTCTTTGTCAGCCTAGTACTTATTGTTTCAGATGCTTTTGCCGAACCACAAAGTTACAGGGATGTAAACAAACCAGCATCAGCTGTCAAGCGATGGTGGTGGGGAAACAAACACAGACACACAAACATATACACACACATGCATATACATATATACGACAGGCTTCTTTCAGTTTCCATCTACCAAATCCACTCACAAGGCTTTGGTCACCCCAAGGCTATACTAGAAGACACTTGCCCAGGGTGCCACACAATGGAACTGAGCCTGGAACCATGTGGTTGGTAAGCAAGTTACTTAACACACAGCCACTCCTGCACCTATCTATAAACAATAATCTCATTGCTATTTTTTTTTTGTTTGTTTTTTTTTTGCTATAATAAAAAATATAAAATGAAGATGGCAGAAAGAATAAAACAAATCTTCCTGACCCAAATAAACTGCACAAAGGGAAAAACATTTATCACTATAAATTCAAAAGTGAAATTTTCATTGTAATAATCTTCGACCGTTGTGGGACAAAGAATGAGTTCT
>NC_068985.1:13722143-13724145 GCF_001194135.2 Octopus bimaculoides
ATATGTATATATATATATAAATATAAAAATATATACATACTGAACCACAAAAGAAATATCGCACACATGCTAAATAGAAACTGGTTTATTATTAACAGACTGCCATTAACATTGATCGAAGAGTGCTAATTAAGATTAAAAAATTGTTCTTTCTTAATGACAAAACATTATTTCCTGAAACATGTTTGACATCACATGGTGTCACGTAATCACGGAGTGTCCTGGATCCAAAGAGATGAATTCAGTATCTTGTGTGACCACTGTTGGTGTTAATTGCTGCCAGGCATCTTATGTCCATCAAATGCACCAAACGACTGATGAAGGCCATAGCGATAGCATCCCACACTCTGTTAAAACTTGCAGTGAGTTGTCCTGCAGTTGTCAGCCTTGGACAGATGTCATGTAGCCTTCTTTGGATTTCATCCCACAGGTGTTCAATGGTGTTCAATGGTGTTCAATGGTGTTCACAGGTGTTCACAGGTGTTCAATGGTGTCCAAGTCTGGACTTGGGGCAGGCCATGGCAGTGTCTGGACGTTGGAGGAAGTCTGTTGTCAACCTGGTGGTAGGAGCACAAGCATTGTGCTCACACATGATTCTGATGATGTGCAAAGTATTGCACAATGTGAGGCCTCAACAACTGGTTGATGTTGCGAGCAGTGGTTACTCCATTGCCCTAGCCTTGGCCAATGTTTTGGAAGACCACCGGTCCAAGTTTCTGGCTCAGTGTGATCCCACCCCATACCATGATGCTCTGTCCTTCCCATGAGTCTCTCTCCACCAAACAGCCATCGGCATTACATTCACCCCTTTTTCTCCAAACCTTAGCTCTGCCACCTGCCACAGAAATGCAATATCAGCTTTCATCAGAGAAGACTACAGCCCTCCATTGCTGATATCACCAGTTCTGACGTTTTTGAGCCCACTGCAGACGTGCTCGTCGATGACGATCTGCGTGGATAGGGCTCCTAGCCAGACATCAACAAGACAGGTTGAAAAATCTCAGCCAGCAGTAAACTATCTCTGTACAAACAGATCTATGGTGATTCCCTATGGTCTGCCCAACTGATTCTGTTGCCCTCCAGAATTCCTCCTGCAATTGCTGTTGGTGCAGGTGGCAATCTTGACATGCCGCTGTAACTCTTGGTCGGCCACTGCGTGGACGATCATCCGTGTTGTTTGTAGCATTGCATTGTTCCCTCAGCCACTCAATTGTCCAGATGCTGTTGTTCAAGTCATTAGCAATGACGCATGGACATTGACCAGCATGGAGACATCCGATGGCTTGCTCCCTCTGATTTCGTGCAAGTCTGGCATGCTTACTGTGTTCGGGAAAAGAATGGCAGACTGGTAAACTTGAGTGCCTTTTATGCCCAATGAGTCAACATTTTGACCCTGCATCAGGCTTTTCATAAAGATACGCTCACGATCATTACCATGTTCATGAAAAGTGAGCATATATATATATATATATATATATATAATATAATATAGGATAAATTCTTTATAAGAATTTATCAAGTAGTCAACGTGAAAAAAACCTCATAATGAAAAAATAACGAAAAATTTCGTAATGAAAAAATTCATCGTTTCTTCATAGATATAATTAATTATATATAAAGGGCATTACCCGAGTATTAATGCCTCACGCTTCGAGGGACTAAATAAGTCAAAAACTACCAAAAATAAGCAACATATTTACCGAAAGCGAGGGAATGCAGCTTTCAAAATTTATCTCTTAAAAACATTTAACTCAACGGTAGACCACTGGTTTCTCAATCAAATACAGAAAAAACTGTGAAGTAACCTGTATTCTTTTGTTCATCAGTACACGTATGGTCAAGATATATAAAAATAAACAAGAATCAACCTACCACGATGTAGCCATCACAGCAACAATGACTTTTGTTCACAATTATATATCCCTAAAAGAGATTTGAATTTATCCGGTTGCATCTCGGTAACATGTGCTTATACAGAATAATATTCAGCACTGAATATATT
>NC_068985.1:13726138-13727502 GCF_001194135.2 Octopus bimaculoides
ACTACACTCACTGAGTGGTTGGCGTTAGGAAGGGCATCCAGCTGTAGAAACTCTGCCAAATTAGATTGGAGCCTGGTGTTGCCATCCGGTTTCACCAGTCCTCAGTCAAATCGTCCAACCCATGCTAGCATGGAAAGCGGACGTTAAACGATGATGATGATGATGATGATATATATATATATATATATATATATATAGCTGAGTGTGTCTGTGTTTGTGCATATACAACTATTGTAGTAAAATCGGAACTCATGACTTTGTGGGTCAAAACTTGGGCATCTTATCTTGACAGATAATGCATCTCTGAATAATTGAAGTTAAGTAAAATATGTTACGCCCCTAAATGGCTAGACTAGTTTATCTTCTGCTTGCTTCCAGTACTGTGAATAAAGCCATGGAAAATTAGGAGGTTACAAGAACATTTCTGTTTCTTATTATCATCATCTTTGTTTTAACATCCACGTCTCCATACTTCCATGGGTCAGACGGAACTGAAGCAGGTGTCTTACGGCTGGATGCCCTTCCTGTAACCAACTCTAACTTGCCTTCAAATAAGGTAATGTTCCCTTATTATTCTTTTACTCGTTTCAGTTATTTGACTGCAGCCATGCTGGAGCACCGCCTGCAGTCAAACAAATCAACCCCAGGACTTATTCTTTATAAGCCTGGTGCTTCTTTTATTGGTCTCTTTTGCTGAACTGCTAGGTTACGGGGAGGTAAACACACCAACATCGGTTGTCAAGTGACGTGGGGGGATAGGCTTGCACACACACCTTTCTCCAACAAGATAAAACTCACTGAATGAAGTAATTTTATAAGACCGCATCATATGACTTCGAAATTTAACCTAATTGGTTAAATTTTGAAGTCATATGAGAGGGTCTTATCAAATTACTTCATTCAGCCTTTCAACACATGGCTATGACGCTCCCCAACTACTTCTGCTCATGATCAGAGATACACATATCGTCGGCCATTATTATTATTACCATCATCATTATTATTATTATTATTATCATTCAGTAGTTTTGTTTTTATAACATGCTTTCACTTCACTACCGAGCGCAGCTCTGTGTACCTTGGGTATGTGCTGTGGTTTGCTGTGATGCTCTTATGGTTACTGTGTTGAAAGTGTTTTGCGTAGGATGTGTGCAGTGCCCAGTAGTGCAATTTTCTGTATGTTATATATATTTGTAAGTCCTGGTGTTTTTGTTCTGTATTTGTCTGAATATTGTTTTATTATACCTAAGGCACCTACTATGATAGGAATTGTTTCTGTTTTTAGATTTATGATAGGAATTGTTTCTGTTTTTTTTTTTATTATTATTATTATTATTATTATTATTATTATTATTATAACGTGC
>NC_068985.1:13730526-13738303 GCF_001194135.2 Octopus bimaculoides
ATTCTTCCTCACATTTGGATTTTATGTATGCTCTCTCCCACTTGGATTTAATATGTTGCCACATTTATAATATGTCTTTTTTCTGCATTTTCGTGCAGCTGAAGATTGCTCTTCATATTGCATTTAAGGTAATGCTCACATTACTTAAATAAATTGAAGTAGCATGAAACGTGCGTACTGCAATCACTTTTGAAATCCGTGTTGCTTATTGTTTGATATATATATATATATATATACAGGGTGTGATGGGTAAATTGTCACCATTTTATAGTTTTAATTTCGTGCATGTGCATTGTTTGTTTTTGATTTTGTCAACTACACAGTATAGTAGGGTCAGTTGGGCACCATTTGTGAGAAAAACAGTACCATGACATAATTCACACTGACAGAAATTTGCAAATGACATGCTGTACTGCTTGGCATTCACACCAGAAGCTCCAATATGAATAGATGGTGACCACTCAGAACAACCATTGGCTTGCTGTGTTCCCAAAACATGTACCAAGAGTGATAAAAAGCAAACTCCAGTCAACATCATGGTGTTTGGAGTGATTGCTAGTGATGGCGACGTTATGCCTCCATTCATCTTCCCACACAGCCCCATGCTCAACACAGAGGCCTACATCAAGTGCCTGGAAGAGGTAGTGCTGCCCTGGATCAAGAGGGTGGCTGCTGGAAAACCCTAAGTTACGGAGATGTAAACATGTTGTGGGGGGGACAAACACAGACACACAAAAAAATGTAGCCTGTCCAATGAGAAATAAATATCATTTAATATACACAGTACTTAAATATGAGCTACTAATAGTTTCATGCTATGAAAACACAATAATTCAGCCGATTTACATAGCGTGCCTGGTGTCTCCAAGTAATCCATCACACTTGAATACATAACAGGAATGTTTTCAGAGTAACACACAGTTATTAATATCAGTGGAAGGAAATCAGTGAGAAAAAGAAAAATGTAAGAGTAAAACGCCATTCAGTCAAAAAGACAGATTATACTCAACATGTGACACGTGCACAAAGAAAACAATAAGAAAAGAAATCACAAAAATTCAGAAAACTCAGGAAATACTATATGAGAAACACATACATACATTAAATACATATATCATCATCATCATCATTTAACGTCCGTTGGACAATTTGACTGAGGACTGGCAAACTGGATGGCTACACCAGGCTCCAATCTGATTTGGCAGAGTTTCTACAGCTGGATGCCCTTCCTAACGTGGTGATTTATAGCTACAAAATAGTACTTACAACAAAGAGCTAATACCAAAGAGGACAGTCAGACAACACAACAAACAGATATATATACATATGTACGTACATTACATAAAAGATAAAATTGATAAAATTAAGCAGCAATCATCATCATCATCTTTTAACATCTGCCTTCCATGCTGGCATAGGTTGGACGGTTTCACAGGAATTGGCCAAGCAGGAGCCTGCAGCAGACTTTTGTGTCTGTTTTGGTAAGATTTTTACAGCTAGATGCCCTTCCTAACACCATTTTAAATTGTGAGCAATGCCTGTTTGAAATTTTAGGTCTAATAATGCTTGAACAGTGATTCACAGACCCTCTTCACTTTATGACAGGATCCAGAGACAAACCGAGACAGGATATCCAGTGCCAATTTGGGTCACAGGCTCAGGAATGTGAGACCAATATGATCTCAAGTGCAAGCAAAAGATTTCCAAAATATTCAATGCCATTCCGTTGGTAACAATCATAGCACCATTTGAGCGTGATCGTTACTAACGTTGCCCTCCTGGCACTTGTGCCAGTGGTATGTGAAAAGACATTCGAGCGAGTTCGTTGCCAGTACCGCTGGACTGGCTCCTGTGCAGGTGGCACGTAAACTACACCATTTCGAGCGTAGCTGTTGCCAGTACCTTCTGACTGGCCTTTGTGTCGGTGGCACGTAAAAGCACCCACTACACTCTCAGAGTGGTTGGCGTTAGGAAGGGCATCCAGCTGTAGAAATTCTGCCAGATCAGATTGGAGCCTGGTGCAGCCAATCTGGTTCACCAGTCTTCATTCAAATCGTCCAACCCATGCTAGCATGGAAAGCGGACGTCAAACGATGATGATGATGATGATGATGATTCCCTACATATTTAGGTTTATATCAGAGTGGCCTACTTACATAATATATACATACATAACACCTACATACATAATACACACACACACACACACACATACACACATTCATTCATTCATTCATTCATTCATGTTTAACGTTCACCTTCCACACTAGCATGCATTGGACGGTTTGACAGGGTCTGACAAACCAGTGGACTACATCAAGCGCCAATATCAGCTCCGGCACAGTTTCTGCAGCTAGAAACCCTTCCTAACACCGACCACATCACAGAATGTACCCGGTGCTTTTTTATTTTTTGTCGTCACACCTGCACTTACAAGGTCACCAGGTAACTCACAAGACCAAGAAAAATACTACATCGTCACTCACCTGAGCAGGGGTGTAGTACTGAGGTGATAGTCATGAGCGGGGGTGGCGGTGAGACTGATAGACGTGACGTTCTGTAAGGGTGGAGGTGAGACTGATAGATGTGACGTTCTGTAAGGGTGGAGGTGGAGAGATTATAGGTCAGAAAGTGATCAGATAAGGGGGGGGGGGAAGGAGAGGCTTAAAACAAGAACTGATAAACTGTAAGATAATATAGAGGAAAACTAAAAACTAACACAAATATAATACATAAAAAACAGGTAAAAAGAAAAATTAAGATAAAGATGTGAAAATTTTACCTGTGTGTATACATAGAAACATGAAAAGCCAACAGACATGCACACACACACACATATTCACATCACATATACATAGAAGCCCTGGAGTGAGTGCATGAGTGTGTGTGTGTGTGTGTGTGTGTGTGTGTGTGTGTGTGTATGTTGTTGAGTATGCATATCAGTGAATGTAAGTAAATGTGTGTATGTGCATGTGTGTATAAACATATACATATATTTATACACACATGCATATATATACACACATGCATATATATATATATATATATATATATTATGGAGAAGTACTTGCATAGCAAGTGACCTGATCTGAGATCGTGTGCTGAAACAAAAACAATTTATAACCCATTTAAAAACACAAAAACCGTTAGATTCACTTCGACATTGGCAAATTAAATCTAAATGTTGAAGTGAATCTAACAGTTTTTGTGTGTTTTTAAATGGCTTATAAACACCTTCCACGCTGCAACTGTGTGTGTGTGTGTATATATATATATATAAACACCATCCGAACGTGGCTGATGCCTGTGCCACCTTCACTGGTTTCTGTGCTGGTGGCACGTAAAAAGCACCCACTACACTCTCGGAGTGGTTGGTGTTAGGAAGGGCATCCAGCTGTAGAAACTCTGCCAGATCAGATTGGAGCCTGGTGCTGCCATCTGGTTCACCAGTCCCCAGTCAAATCGTCCAACCCATGCTAGCATGGAAAGCGGAAGTTAAACGATGATGATGATGATGGTGAGAAATAAGATGTTGTGTAGTATTATGGGGATAAGAGAAGGTTGACCAGTGACAGAGATGGGGGGTCAGAGACATGTTGGAGTGGATATACTGAGGTGGTGAATAAAGTTGGGGGTGTCGTCAATGGCAGATACAAGGTGTTTAGGGGAAGGGGTGTTCAGTGAAAAATAAAGGGCTGAGGTCTAATACTGAGAATGCAAGATGGGTGAGAAAAGGAAGTGGTTCTAAGAGAGGGGACAACATGTGGCATGAAAGGGGCTGAAATACATGCAGTCCTTCTTTCATTTAATTAGAACAGCTCAATAAATAAATAAATAAATGAATAAGTGCTGTAGTAAGCAGAATGATGGAAGAATGGATGGTCTGAAGATGAGTTCTGAGGGAGGCCTCACAGGGACAAGTTGGGTGCAAAGGGCATAGACATAAATAGCAAGCTTTCGGGGGTTACTGAAATGGGTGAGTCTTCTTAAGCAGAGAAAATTACCAGTACCTTAGTCCTTAGTTAATGCGTGCATGCATGTGTGTGTGTGTGTGTGTGTGAAAGAAAGAGAGAGAGAGAAAGAAAGAGGGATCACCATCATCATTATAACCTAACATCTATTTTTCCGTGCTTGCATGTGTCACACAGGATTTGTTGAGGCAGATTTTTTTTATGACTGGGTGCCTTTCCGGTCACTAACCTTCACCTGTTTCCGAGCAAGGTAATATTTCCCCCCATGGCCAGACACGCTTTTCATTGGAAACTAAAAATAAACAACATCGCTTATATGACAGTGAGGCTTGTTTATGACCATCACATGATGTCAAGACAATAGTACACACACACACACACACACACACACACATACTGTATAATAAATGACACTTGCCTACATTACCAAACAAACTTTCTTAACTACACAGCTTGCGTGTATTTATAAATTTACATATATTCATGCATAGTCACGCACACACAGACACACAGACACAGACACACAGACACAGACACACACACACACATACACACACACACACACACACACAACTGGGACTCCATTGGTTATGATGCCGAGGGTTCCACTTGATCTGATCAACAAAACAGCCAGCTCATGAAATAAACATGTAAGTGGCTGAGTGCTCCACAGACACGTGTATCCTTAACATAGTTCTTAGGGAAATGCAGCATGACACAGAATGTGACAAGGATGGCCCTTTTGAATTACTGGTACTACTCATTTTTGCCAAAATGAAATAAAGTGTCTTGCCCAAGGACGCAATGCACCGCAAGGAATCGAACTCACAGCCTCTCGATCATAATCCGAACACACTAACCACAAAGTCATATGCCTTCACCAACACACACACACACACACACACACACACATATATATATATATATACACATATATACACAGTTAAAGGATGTGCAAATATAAAACAATATTATGAACATTTTAACAGTGTCCTACATCAGGAACTCACCTGTCGCCTCATCTGATTCACTCATCATTCGTGTGTACTTTCCAGAACAGTATCCTTTCACAAGAGAGAGCTAATCCCAAACAGTCCACAGCAACAGTCAGTAAACACAGCTACAAACACTGAAAGCTAAGTGGCCCTAATGGAAAGTGAGAGTCGAGGATTTCTACTGTCTCATTTATCTTGACAATCCAATTAGCTACACAGCATGTGACACTCAAATCAGCTAAATGGCTTGCATCATATCTTTAATTATAGCAACAATAACATCAACAACAAAAACAGTGCCTGTTAATAATTAATTGATAAAGAAAGAATTCCGTTTGCGATAGATTAAACATATCTTTATGTGTGATAATATGTAAGTACAGGCATGGCTAAGTTGTTAAGAAGCTTGCTTCCCAACAAAAATGATTTGCATTATTTACATTCGACAGACATTTGTCCTCATCTTGTTTGTTGTTAACACAATGTTTTGGCTGATATACAGCCACAGACCAGGGAAACATTTCTGATATTTCTGTTGGTTTTGAATAATGTAGTTTGAAATACCACATTCCTTAGAATTCTCCAACTAAAAGAAAAAAAGGCTGAGATGATCAAAGGATTGAATACCTATGACCAACCCATAGGGATGCTCAATTATTACAAAACAGGTATTAACCCTTTAGCGTTTAAACCAGCCATATCCACCCCAATATATTCTACATGTTTTATATTCAAACTGGTGATATCTAGCCTCTCACACTTAACCTACTCTTTTACTCATTTACTTATTTCAGTCATTTAACTGTGGCCATGCTGGAGCACCGCCTTTAGTCGAGCAAATCGACCCCAGGACTTATTCTTTGGAAGCCTAGTACTTATTCTATCAGTCTCTTTTGCCGAACCACTAAGTTACGGGGACGTAAACACACCAGCATCGATTGTCAAGCGATGTTGCGGGGACAAACACAGACACACAAACATATACACACACATACATATATATACAATGGGCTTCTTTCATTTTCCGTCTACCAAACCCACTCACAAAGCTTTGGTCGGCCCGAGGCTATGGTAGAAGACACTTGCCCAAGATGCCACGCAGTGGGACTGAACCCGGAACCATGTGGTTGGAAAGCAAGCTACTTACCACACAGCCACACCTACGCCTACATTGACATTCCAAAAATAAACAATCACATCATTGAAACCTCAAAGCTATAAGATAATGCATCATTAATTCAAAACAATTTGAGTGAAAAAGTATTACATTTAACAGAGTAATCTGAACACTAAAAGTTTAAACAGCAACAATCAGCCAACTACATTTGGAATTTAGATGAATGACAAAAGCCAAAAGAAGGTGAAAAAGAACCAACCTACCTGTTGTGAAATTCAGGGTAGGATCCAAGCTGCACGTGTTGAAATTTGGCATTGAAATCATTGAGAATGTGTGTGATGGCTACTTCCTCTGCTGCTACAAAAATCTCCTTGGTGTGCATGTGAGCATCAGGGTTCGTGAATAGGTGCTGAAGAGTGCAGACATACAATCAGTGACATATAAGTGACAAGTTTGTGTGTACATGTGTGAGTGTTTGTATGTATGAGTCTTGTGGTATATATATATATATATATATATATATATATATATATATTATCATCATCATCGTTTAACGTCCGCCTTCCATGCTAGCATGGGTTGGACGATTTGACTGAGGACTGGTGAAACCGGATGGCAACACCAGGCTCCAATCTAATTTGGCAGAGTTTCTACAGCTGGATGCCCTTCCTAACGCCAACCACTCAGAGAGTGTAGTATATGTAGTATATGTATATATATCTGTCTGCCTATGTGTAATTGTATAGGTTTCATGTGTACTAAAACATAAATATGTTATAAATATGATTTTTGATGTGAAGGTACATGGCTCAGTGGTTAGAGCATTGGGCTCATAATCATGAGGTAGTGAGTTTATTTCATATTGCTCCAGTTCACTCATCTGTAGAAATGAGTCGCAATGTCACTAGTGCCAAGCTGTATCGGCCACAGCCTTTCTCTTGGATAACATCAGTGGCGTGGAGAGGGGAGGCCGGTCTTTCATAAACAACCTTGCTCAGACTTGTACCTCGGAGGGGAACTTTCTAGGTGCAATCCCATAGTCATTCATAACTGAAGGGGCTTTTTAACCCTTTATAATTTTTTGCTACATAGTTATCTGTAGAACTAGTATTTGGTCATCATTGGACTTTGCTCTCCCTGAAACTACTAAACACTGTGTAACATCCAGGGTCTTGCTTTCTTTTCTAAATCTTTTACTTGTTTCTGTCACTTGACTGCGGCCATGCTGGAGCACCGCCTTTCAGTCGAACAAATCGACCCCAGGACTTATTCTTTGTGAGCCTAGTACTTATTCTATCGGTATCTTGTGCCGAACCGCTAAGTTACGGGGACATAAACACACCAGCATCGGTTGTCAAGCAATGTTGTGGGGACAAACACAAACACACATACATACATAAATAGATATACAAATATATATATATATATATAAAATTAAATAATAGGGGTAGAAATTGATATTAATCAATTAAAACGAGTGGTTTAGCATATTTAAAAAATTTTTACATTTTGGTGTTTTGCTGAGATTTTTTTTGAGAACACACTCTTCGTGGTAATGGCGATTTGACGTCTATGTTTAGCATATTAGATGTCCACTTTAGTGGTCATTCCTCTTAATTTTGTATACATATATACATACATACATATATATATATATATATATATATACATATATATATATGTGTATATATATA
>NC_068985.1:13738346-13741790 GCF_001194135.2 Octopus bimaculoides
ATATATATATATACAACGGGCTCGTTTCAGTTTCCGTTGACCTAAATCCACTCACAAGGCTTTGGTTGGCCCAAGGCTATAGTAGAAGACACTTGCCCAAGGTGCCACGCAGTGAGACTGAACCCGGAACCATGTGGTTGGTAAGCAAGCTACTTACCACACAGCCACTCCTGCACCTGAAGAACCTTTTAGTTTCTTGGTAAAATAGGATTACATATACAGAAGTCATGCATGGAACTTACCAATGCCAGCAGCATCAGCAACAAATTTCATTGTACAGACATGAACTGAAGTAGATCAATCACTAAGGAAATGACAGGGCACTGGGAGATGTGGTGATTTGCTGTACATGATACGAAGCATTAAACTAAGTCAAATCATTGTCTTCCATATATACAGGCTTGTCCTTTTCGATGCCAGTGCCACTTATAAAGCAGCCGTACCAGTGCTGCATTAAATGCACCCGTGTTGGTGCCGCAGAAACACACCTGTGTTAGTAACATGTGAAAAGCATCTGGCTCATTCTGTTAAGAGGCTGGTGTTAGGAACAGCATCCAGCCGTAGAAACCATACCACAAGAGACAACTGGAGTCTGTAGAGTTTCCTGCTAGCACTGACAGCGGAAAGGACCAGCCTGTATGTGTGGAAGACAGAGAACACAAGCACATTACATCATCATCATTTAATGTCCCCTTTCCATGTTGGCATGGGTTGGACGGTTCAATATTAAATGATGATGATGTAATGTGCTTGTGTTCTTTTGTCTTCCCCCGTAGGATCATCTACAGCCAATTACACCATGGTCACAGTATGGATGAAGGGCTAAAGGAACAGTTCAAAAGCCAGCTGAGGACCACTCTGAAGAGGATTAACATTGATTCATCAAGAGTAGGAGACACCACTACCAACTGTTCCTTTTTGGCATTCTTAAAGTTGGATCAAGGTGACAAGCTGGCAGAATTGTTGTCATGAAGGCGGTGAGCTGGTAGAAACATTAGCGCGCAGGGAGCAATGCTTTACATTCTGAGTTCAAATTCCGCCGAGGTCGACTTTGCCTTTCATCCTTTCGGGATCTATAAATTAAGTACCAGTTACGCACTGGGGTCAATGTAATCGACTTAATCCCTTTGTCTGTCCTTGTTCGTTTCCCACTATGTTTAGCCCCTTGTCGGCAATAAAGAAATAAGAATTGTTGTTATGCCAGGTAAAATGCAGAGTGGCATTTTTGTTGACTTTACATTCTGAGTTCAAATGCCACCAGGGGTCAATTTTGCTTTTCGTCCTTTCAAGGTTGATCAAATGAAATTGACTTCCCCCCCCTTCTTGACCCTGTGCCAAAATTTGAAATCATTCTAACATTTGGATCAGGGATCGAAGATATGGTTGACCACTACTTTTAGCACAGACAGCTGACCTTTATTTGATGTCATTGACTTGAGTGACCAGTATGGTATCCTGTCACACTTGACCATCTGTGAATGAATTCCAATATTTTAAATCCAGGTTTGTCCCCATTAACAGGGGTGGCCAGATCTACCTCACTCTTACAGCAACCACTCTAACACCATCTCACCCAGTTTTGGCCATCCTCCCTCCTCAAGCCAACCCTCCCAATCTCCTTCTCCACCTGTCCCGTTCACATTTTCTTTGGTTGATCTCGCTTTCAAGGTTCATTCACTTTCAACTAAAGCACTCTCCTCAGAACATGATCTTCGTCCCTCCTCAACACATGTCCATACCACTGCACTCCATTCGCCCTTGCTAGCTGCTCCACCGATTTCTCCAACCCCAGCATCCCCATCAAATCTTCATCCGTCCTTTTAACACTTGACCATCTGTGTTCTTATGAATGCTTTGGTTTATGTTTGGAAGGATATCCAAATGTAAAAAAACCACGCCATGGTAAAAAGAAAAACAAAGGGCAGAAAGGAGTCTATGTGGTCACACTATCTGCTAGAAATAGCAACCAAATCGTCCTCAAATCACACTTTGTTTTAAAAACAGATGGAAACACTTAACGATGCCAGAACACATTTGACCATACGTTTGTTCGTTTTGAGCTAATATCATCATTTCCCCACCACCACATCTTCATCACCATCATCAACAATCATCCAAATGCTAAAAGAAATATAAAAAAAATGAAGTCAAACATACCTTGAGGCTTACGAAACTTTTCTCAAGAAGAAACGGTATTCCAGGAAACATATAAACATTACTGATACAGACTAAGGGGTATTTACTTTTCACTTTCGTTTTTGGATGGATGCCAAATTCCAGACGAGACGATTGAGGGATCTTGAGAAAAAAAATAAGAAGACAAGGAAACAGAGAATAATTAATTTCAGACTCCTAGACCGTCAAAACAACATACTCAGTTTCCTATCTTTTATCTTTTACTTGTAATAGGGTTGTGGCCATGCTAGAGCACTGACTTGAAGGGTTCAGTCAAACAAATCGACCCCACTCCTGTTACTTTTTTTTAAACCTGACACTTATTCTATCAGTTTGTTTTGCTGAACTGCTAGTTTATAGGAGCAGCGCCAATTGTCACACACACACACACACATCATCACCATCATCATCATCATCATTTAATGTTGGCCGTTCATGCTGACATGGGTTGGACGGTTTGACTGAGGACTGGCGAACCAGAAGGTGACATCAATCTCCAGTCTGATTTGGCAGAGTTTCTATAGCTGGATGCCCTTCCTAACGCCAACCACTCCGAGAGTGAAGTCGGTGCTTTTACATGCCACCGGCACGAGGCCCAGTCAGGCAGTACTGGCAACGACCATGCTCAAATGGTGTTTTTTATGTGCCACCTGCACAGGAGCAAGCCCGGCGGCACTGGCAATGACCACGCTCAAATGCTGTTTTCCACATGCTACCAGTACAGGTGCCAGTAAGGCAATGCTGGCAACGATCACACTCGAATGATGCTTTTTACATGTCACCAGCACAGGAGCGAATCAGCAGCCCTGGTAACAATCATGCACGGATGGCACTTTTAATGTTCCACTGTAATCGGCCATGTCAGCGATTTTGATTTCACTTGCCTCAACAGATATTTGCAAGCAAAGTTTACTGTCCAATGAATGAAGGATACTCATAAGTGAGCTGGTTATACACCAGTCATAGGTCATGAGTTATAAATATATATATATATATATATATATATATATATCATCATCATCAATATATATAATGAGGGACTCTCACTCAGAGTAAAAGGCAGACTGTATGACGCATGCGTACGAACAACCATGCTACATGGCAGTGAAACATGGGCTGTAACTGCTGAGGACATACGTAAGCTCGCAAGGAATGAAGCCAGTATGCTCCGTTGGATGTGTAATGTCAATGTGAATACCCGTCAGAGTGTAAGTATCTTGAGAGAAAAGCTGAACATTAGAAGCATCAGTTGTGGCGTGCAAGAGAGAC
>NC_068985.1:13742201-13743911 GCF_001194135.2 Octopus bimaculoides
CTACACTCTCTGAGTGGTTGGCGTTAGGAAGGGCATCCAGCTGTAGAAACTCTGCCAAATCAGACTGGAGCCTGGTGTTGCCATCCGGTTTCACCAGTCCTCAGTCAAATCGTCCAACCCATGCTAGCATGGAAAGCGGACGTTAAACGATGATGATGATGATGATGATGATGAATAATTACTATGAAGCATTGTGTAGAATATAATGGATGAGGATAGTTGTGTAAAAAAGTGCCACACCCTAGCGGTTGAGCAAACCTGTGGAAGTGGTAGACCCAGGAAGACCTGGGATGAGGTGGTGAAGCATGACCTTTGAACATTAGGCCTCACTGAGGCAATGACTAGTGACTGAGACCTTTGGAAATATGCTGTGCATGAGAAGACCCAGCAAGACAAGTGAGACCATAACCCGTGGTCTTTACCAGGGGCGTAGCCAGCCCACTTATGCATACCTTTCCATCATTGGACACTAAACTCTGCTTGCGAAGACCTGTTGGAGCAAGTGAAATCGAAACTGAACCAAATTCGATGACTGGCACCCGTGCCAGTGGAGCGCTAACAGCACCATCTGAGCAGGATCACTGCCAGAGCAGCTGTCTGGCTTCCGTGCCGGTGGCAAATAAAAAGCAGCATTTGAGCGAGATCGTTACCAGCGAGGTGGTGGATGGGGTGAAAGTGGTGTGGTGGTGGTGTGGTGCTGGTGCTGCTGGTGGCAACAGCGACAGTGGTAATGGCAGTAACACTATGATGTTAATAATCTTCTTACAATGCTGGATAAAGTGTGTGACTTGAGAATGGGACTACTTCAAAGGAAATTAAATGCCGAATTGATATGTATTGTAATGTTCTTTTGATGATACTGTTCAATCAGACCTCATAAGAAGCTATCATACCTCTAATTAAGAAGCTATCATACCTCTAATTACAAGACATAAGTGATATTTCTTACCCTGGCCAATTTAAAGTGAGGTGAGGAAAGATCATTGACTTTGAAGTATTCCTTAATGAATTCAGCAATGATTGGATTTAAAACTGTTTTCTCATCAAAAGCACGGGCCACAGCTGAAAGCAGAAACAAAACAGATAATGGAAAGCCTCTTTTTTAAAAATAAGACTGAAAGTCAAACATTATCTAACAAATGAACAGGAAGAGATGAAATGGTAGCGGGTGCTTTTACGTGCCACTGGCATGAGGGCGAGTCAGGCGGTACTGGCAACGGCCACGCTCAAAATGGTGTTTTGTGTTTTTTACGTGCTACCTGCACAGGAGCCAGTCCAGCGGCACCGGTCAACGACCTCGCTCGAGTGTTTTCTAGCGTGCCACCGGCATAAATGCCAGTAAGGCGACGCTGGTAACGATCACGTTCAAATGGTGCTATTTACGTGCCACTGGCACAGAAGCCAGACAGCTGTTCTGGCAATGATCACACTTGGACGGTGCTGTTAGTGCTCCACTGGCACAGGAGCCAGTCATCAAATATGGTTCGATTTCGATTTATGCTTATTGAATTTAAAATTTTGAAAACGTGGCTTCTTGCATATTCGGAATCTCCGACATCTAAAACATAGGGGGAAAAAAATTTGGAAAAAGTTCAAAATTTTAGGGGTCAGGACATTTTTTTTTTTTTTGCATATACATAATCTCCAACATCTAAAACATAGGGATCAGAAAATTTTTTTTCAAAAATATGCATTTTTCAAGGAGAGGTA
>NC_068985.1:13744052-13746519 GCF_001194135.2 Octopus bimaculoides
ATTATTATCTCTTATATTTAATTGTTTATGTTATGATTTTATTTACTCCATGTACCCACATGGGGATTAACACATACTTTAAGAAATTATTATTTCTTATATTTAATTGTTTATGATATGATTTTATTTACTCCATGTACCCACATGGGGATTAACACATACTTTAAGAAATTATTATTTCTTATATTTAATTGTTTATGTTATGATCTTATTTACTCCATGTACCCACATGGGGATTAACACGTAATTTTAAGAAATTATTCTTTCTTATATTTAATTGTTTATGTTATGATTTTATTTACTCCATGTATATAAGACTTTGTGGACACCCTGTATATAAAATACTACAATTACCCGTCATTTTTGATGGCACAGGGCCAGTTAGTGATGGTATAAATTACAAGGAAAGAGAACTCAGAACTTACCTTCAAATGTAATGTCGTCATGTGTTGGACCCACACCTCCTGAGGTAATGACATAGGTAAAGCGTCTAGAAAACTCCTTCACTTCATGCACAATTTCATTGATGGTGTCACCAATAACTGATATCTGAAATATGAACATTACTGTCTGTTTAGATGATCTGCCAAACAGAAGTGAATTAAATTACCGTAAATCCTCGAGTATAGTCCGCCCTTAAGTATAATACGCAGGGGATTTTTAGGGGGCTGTACCTCTGAAAAACCTAAACCTTGTGTATAATACGCATCCCTTCTCTAACGTGAGTCAAGGAGGTCTATATAACATCCTTGGTTTGTAAACATATGTACGGTAATGTCCTTTATTATTATTGTATATATAACATAATGCAAACGTGTAGCTTTATTGTGCACTTTGTTAGCAGAAAATAAAGAAATAACAGTAATAACGTCAGTGAAAAATAAATATAGCTTAAGATATTTTCACCCCGACATCACAAAATGCATCTGAATGAACATTGCCGGACAGCAAATAGAGACTCGGACATTGCTTGGAAAATATTTTTCATTTTTAACCTCGTATATAGTACGCACTAGGGATTTTGACCTTTAAATCTTGGGATAAAAATGCGGATTATACTCAAGGATTTATGGTATGCTCACAAACACATGTACTGAGATGGCTACGTGGTTAAGAAGTTTGTTTCCCAACTATATGGTATCAGGTTCAGTCCCAGCATGTGGTACCTTGGGCAAGTGTCTTATACTATAGCCCCAGGCTGACTGAAGCTTTGTGTGTGGATTCAGGAGATGGAAACTGAAAGAAGCTTATCCATCATGTATATGTGTGTGTTGATAGGTGCGCATGTTTGCATGTTTTTCTGTGTATGTGTGTGTATACGCTTGCTGGAGTGTGTATGCGTGTGTGCACGTGTATTTGAAATTTTTGCTTTGGTGTCACGTGGTAGTTATAAATAAACATCACCATCATACAAACACATCATATAAATAGTGTCCTTTGTTTTCAATCTTACCGAGAAACATGTCTGGCTATGCAGAAATACTACCTTGCTTGGAAATGGATGCAGGTTGGCAACTGGAAGAGCATCCAGCCAGAGAAAATCTGCCCCAACAAATTCCATTTGGCATATGCAAGTATGGAAAAGTGAATGCTATGACGATGATGATGACAAAAGGGCCACACAGAGAGGGACTGAACTCAAAACCTCAAGGTGGTGACAAGAATTTATTAACCACACAACCAATCCTGTACCTTTTAAGAAATCATTCTTTTTAGGATGGTGAAATCACACCTGCAAAAAATGCTTTGCAGCATTTCGTATGTCTTTACATCCCGAGTTCAAATTCCACCAAGGTCGACTTTACCTTTCATCTTTCAGGGTCAATAAATTAAATACCAGTCAAGCACTGGGGTCGATGGAATTGACTTGCTCTTTCCCCAAAAATTGCTGGCCTTGTGCCAAAATTTGAAATTGCTGTTGTTGTTGTTATTATTATTGTTATCGTTGTCGTCGTCGTTGTTGTTGTTGTTATTAGCATTATTATTATTATTATTATTATTATCATCATCATCAAGGTAGCGAGCTGGATGAAATGCTTAGCGGTATTTCACCCATTTTATTGTATATATTGTTATATTCTGAGTTCAAATTCTGCCAAGGGTTAACAAATAATTAATTTAACCCTTTTGCTATCAACCTGGCTAAAACTGCTTCTGGCTCTGTAGTACAAATGTCTTGTTTCCATAAGTTTTGAATTAAAATCTTTCACCAAACCTTAGTCAAAATTGATGTTTCTAACACCAGCTTAATGATAACTAAGTTAATCTACTGAATTCTTTGTTATATTTAAAAGTAATTGAAAGAAACACAGAGCATCTCAAAATAGATGCAGTAACAAAAGGGTTAACAAATGATTAATTTAATCCTTTCGATACCAACCTGACTAAAACTGCTTCTGGCTCTGTAGTACAAATGTCTTGTTTCCATAAGTTTTGAATTAAAATCTTTCACCAAACCTTAGTCAAA
>NC_068985.1:13748848-13750913 GCF_001194135.2 Octopus bimaculoides
TTTCTTTTTCTTTTTTTATGCTTTCAAGATCATTCACGGTCAGTTTACTTTATTGATTCTAAAGAAATGAAGGAAAAAAAAAAATGTTATAATTTTGTTACACGCAATTACGATTAATAAAACAAAATAAATAATACATTCTAGGGTGTGGGGGTGACGTTCAATTAATTTTTATAACAGAATCGTGACAGCATCGGACAAAATACCCAGTGATATTTGGAGCATTTTAAGTTCTGAGTTCAAATTCTGTCTTGGCTAATTTTGCCTTTTATTTTTCCAATAGTCAAGCGCTGGATTGATTTATATTCTTATACTAGCAGAGATACCCGGCGTTGCCTGTGTTACATGCAGTTGAAGAATTAGACTTTTCTTTTGTATTTTCTGTAATGAACTGGAATATCTATGATTCGATTTTCATCAAAATTGCAGATGAGGGTTCTTTCCCGCTTTACACACCGTAAAAAAATTGTAATCATGACACATGTATCCCATACTACTGATCTTTATGTGCAGATTCCAGAATTCCAGTCTTATGGAACCTGTTAAAAGGATTTTCCTCCTGAAAAATGGAGATCATGGAGCTCTAAAATGTGGGAGTTAAGGCCCCTATTGGGGGTGGGTGTCTTAATGTCAACCAGAGAAGTTGAATTGTTGAGAATCTTTTTAAGTTGGGTCTTGTATGTATTGTTCAAATTTCTTTGAAATAGAAAATATATGTATGTTCACTGGGTTTGTAAAAGAGAGCAAAGCTACAGGAAACCAAAAGACGAATGATCACAATAAGCAGTCAGCTACCTTACCTTCGTCGTTACTACTCCCCAATGTAGGATTCCTCACCATACAAGTGACAGGCACAGCCATAAGATGCATTACAGATCTATAGCAATTGGAAGGGCGTGACCCAACTGAAATATTAACAACTGTGTGATGTGAGGGCTAAAGGGAAATGAAAGTGTCACCTCTGGAGTTTGCAAATGACCACTATATCGATAGGTAACTGGATAGAATAAATTTACAATCTATAAATGTCTTTCAATAACCAGTCACTCATCTGGGAAGGCCTTGAAATCAATGTTACCATCGGAGGACTATGGGTGACCCAGTGATAATAAAAAGACTCAAAGGAGGTCAGCAACCAAATAACTTTACTCAACACTTTGCAATTGAATCAGTGGAGGCAAAGATGCCTCTCATTTACTTGACAATTTATGCACCACATTGCAGAAATCACAATCTAAGTATATCTCAAAGCAAACTGTTACACTGTTGTACCATTGAATTACAAATAACGCTCATCTTTTATGCTCGGGTGACCCTACAGCTTCCAAGAGTACAAATGTATTCGTCTTTGCTTAGATAAAATAACTAAATTGTGGGTGTCAAGTCCCCATGAAGGGGTCTTTCTAACTTCTAAGAAGATGAAATTTTAGAAATATTACTTCATTTGTGTGTAATATCTATGGTTAAAATTTCATCAACAGCAAAAATATATGAATTTTCATGAGAGTTATGGCCCTTATCCATAGAATATAATTACCAAATTTCATAAAGATCCATTCAGTACTTTTGCCATAGTTTTGGATCATAAAAAATTACTAAAATTTGGGAGATAAGGCCCCCATTAGGTAATGTTAGAATCCTCATGAGAAGTGGAATCTTTGAGAATATGCCTTGATGTGTGTCAATTACCCGAGGTTGAAATTTCATGAACATGGAAAATTTATGAATTTTCATGGGTGTTCTGCTCCCTTTGAGCCATCTCAAATTCAAACCAAACATACTGCATTATACCCACCCTTATGCATTGAATCTAAGTTCCAAATATCATAAGGATACATTCAGTAATTTTGATCCGTGAAATTGTATGAAGCACACAGCATTACCCTTCTGAGGCTTGAATTTTGTGTCCCAAATTTCATTAGGATCGGTGCAGTAGTTTTTGAATGTATAAGTAACAAACGAACACACATAAAGACATTGACTTTTATATAATAGATATGAATATGCACATATACATACATGTGTGTGTGTATTATATATATATATATATAATATATTATATATA
>NC_068985.1:13753932-13756669 GCF_001194135.2 Octopus bimaculoides
GTTGTAAGAAGTCGGCGATAAACCAAATACCACTTTCGGAAAGGAACTTCGTTTGGCCATAGCAATTTGTCAGGCGAGAAGTTAAAATAAAGTGAACATTTTGAAATGCCGATTTTTGCCAGTTTTTTTTTTTTTTTTTTTAGATTTGCAATCTTGGTACTCGAAAACGGGTGTTTCTGTAAAATAAATAAATAAATAGATGGATAAAAATAAATAGGTAATAAAGGGGGATCGCCAGCCCGCTAAGTTGCGGGGACGTAAACAAACCAACACCGGTTGTCGTTGCCAAGCAGTAGCGGGTAGCAAATACACACTGACATACAAAAGCGTCAGTACAAGTGAAACCTCAGTACTACTTAAATACGGAGGTCCCTAAAAACTAACCCTAACCTCACGGGGGCTTCTGTATTTAAGCAGTGCCTGAAACCTCTTTCATGGAAGTATAAGAGAAGGCGTTGCTCGTTTAAATTAAATTATCAAATAACGAAGATAGAGTCTATCTTACTCTTAGTCGAGCAAATCGACCCCAGGACTTATTTTTTGTAAGCCTAGTACTTATTCTATCGGTCTGTTTTTGCCGAACCGCTAAGTTACGAGGACGTAAACACACCAGCATCGGTTGTCAAGCGATGTTGGGAGGACAAACATATACACACACATACATATACATATATACGACGGGCTTCTTTCAGTTTCCATCTACCAAATCCACTCACAAGGCTTCGGTCGGCCCGAGGCTATAGTAGAAGACACTTGCCCAAAGTGCCACGCAGTGGGAATGACTCCGGAACCATGTGGTTGGTAAGTAAGCTACTTAACACACAGCCACTCCTACGCCTATCTTAAAATATATCTGTTACAAAAAATAACATATCTAAGGATATTTAGTTCCGTGCTATTTATTGTATTTTTATTTCTGTTATGATGAGATCTAGAACCAAGAAGAGAGACGGACAGATATGTTCAAAATTCAAAGTCCAACATGTGTTAGGAAACGATACACAAAGTAAAACTTGTTTACTTTAAAGATGATTCATAGTTGTAGATGGGACTCTTGCAAACATTAACATAATTAGCTCTTTACCAATTAAGAAATTAATAAATGCTTCATTATTTTGCATGCATCTTATATCGGTTTCTGTGCGTGTGTATGTGTACATATACATATGTACCTATAAATACACACATGCGTATATATAGTCGTCTCAGAATCTAAAGTCCGAAAAAATAAGCACTCATATTTATTAGTAGGGGTGACTGCGTGGTAAGAAGCTTGCTTCCCAACTACATGATTCCGGGTTCAGTCCCACTGCCTGGCACCTTGGACAAGTGTCGTCTACTATAGCTTCGGGGGTTAATGTTTACAAGTACTTGTTAACATTAACCGCTTCGGGTCAACCAAAGCCTTGTTTGTGGATTTGATAGATAGAAACTGAAAGAAACCCATCGTTTATATATGCGTGTATTATTGTGTGTGTGTGTGTTTGTCCCTCAACACCGCTTGATAACCGGTGATGGTGTATTTATGTCCCCGTAACCTAGCGGTTTGGTCAAATAGACTGATAGAATAAGTACCAGGCTTTAAAAAAAATAAGTACTGGGGTCGATTCGTTCGACTAAATTTCATTAAGCCGGTGTATCAGTATGACCGCAGTCTAATGTCTGAAAAACAAGTAAAAGACATAATAATATATTAATCGAAGCATACAGTATTACTGATCCATTTCAGTCGATCTTAGCATATATATTTTGGATATATATCCTGGTGAGGGCCGCTTTTTGGGGTTACCCTGAGTTTCCCGTCCATAAACTGTTTAACTTTATGGCGTATCTATATGATCCAGACCTACCCACTTCATATTTTAAAAAGGTCATAGGCCAATAGGTTTTGACGGTCTGAAGATACGCCATAAAGTTAAACCCATTATGGACGGGAAACCCAGGGGAAAATATAGACTGCTCTACTTCTTAGAATGTGCTTCTTCTCCGGGTTTATGTTTTTGTAAAACGATATATGCGCACGCACACACACACACATATCAGATGAAGTTCAGTTGTATTTAGTTACAATGTCACAGAAATACATTACTTTTTGACATTTCACATAAACATGTGTTCTTAACACACTTAAATGACTTTTTTACGATAATGCAATTGTTTCACTTTCAGCACCTGGTCTCAGATCTGTACGTGTGTGTAATTGCGTGTATATGTGTATCTAAATATTCAATATATATACATAAATATATATATATGAAAGTACTTATGCGTGTGCGTATGTAGAGAGACAGATAGATAGTTAAAGTTACATAAGGCCGATCTATGGGATTACCCTGAGTTTCACGTCCATAAAGCGCTTAGCTTTACAGCATATTGTCACATCCCAAACTTGTTTGGCTTTAGATATATATATACAAATAATATGTGAGTATATGCATATATACGTACATGTACGTACATACCTACATCTACATGTATATATAGATGTATATCTGGGTACAGGACGTTGCGAAAAAACGAGGACAAAATGATAAACAGAGTACAGAAAACACACAGGCCACATAGAGAACATTTCCTTCATCAGCTGCCACCATTCTAAATCTAAGCGTTTCGAAGAGTTGACCCAGAGGTTTCAGGTAATGCTGAGTAAGTGCTATGTATAGATTGTAGTTAAGCTCCAGGTTCGGTGATTATGCGAATAAGGGGTCCAACGTAGGTCATGTATCAGCGTGTGTAT
>NC_068985.1:13756679-13758412 GCF_001194135.2 Octopus bimaculoides
AGCTCCAGGTTCGGTGATTATGCGAATAAGGGGTCCAACGTAGGTCATGTATCAGCGTGTGTATATAAGGATTTACTTTTCGTAATGAGATTAAAAAAAAAACCAAGGCTGTGTATAATATAGAACATTGATGAATAGAAGGTCTTACAGCTATATTATACACACCCTTGATTTTTTTATCTCATTACGTAAAGTAAATCCCTATATATATTATAAATATATATATATATATTTGCTCACTAAGTATTAATAGGCAAAAAAAAACAGATGCTCATATATTAGCTGATAAAGTGGGTATATTAATGATAATATATAAATAATGATTATATAATATACATATGTATAATTCAAAGAAAGACAATTATTTGCAAAAAATTAATGACATTCCAAAGAAAGACTAAATGAAGAATAAAGAGATGTCAGAGAGAAAGAAGTGACATGAATAATATGAGATGGAACCGAGTGTGGATAAATGGTATAAATCTTACGTACTTATTATTCCGGCTGTATATGTGGGTTCCTGTTTAATTGGAGAAAAACCACTTGTAGAACTCGAGACATCTGTGACAGTGTCGGGGCGATCGTCACATTTAGACGTGTCAGATGGCGATGCCATGCTGCCGGTTCCGGATCTTGCATTCGGCTGAGGAAAACTAAGGCACCGACTGATAAATGTGGTGGGGGCAGGAAGAAGGGCAGCAATTGAGGGGGTGCGAAAGAAAATGTGACCTAACGGTTTATGTAAAGGTGAAAGCATGAATCGAGTCATTTGATTTAGAAATGTTTTAAATGCTTTCTTTCGTGAGCATTTTATCGTTCATTGTAGCTGTTTCATAAAGGGAATTCCGTGTAGTAAATCTGATAAAAGAATGGTCGAAAAATTAATGTGAAAGTTCCAAAGTAAATAAACAATGTTGATAAGGAGATGAGAGAACGGCGAGTAAGTTATCTCCCTTGGTGTTTTAGAGCTCTGAAAAAAAAGAAATTAAAAAAGTGAAGTAAGAAGTAAATAAAGAGAAATGGAAGAATGAATGAATGAGAAGACGGAATGATGATTGAGAAAGAATATGTTTAGGTGATATAAATATCGGAGACGCTTTGCCCTACGCAGAAACTGCAGGAGCTACTCAGAGGTATTGCAAGCTCGACGGAGGTAAAGAATACGTACACCACCCAATTTTTGGCGTAGCAAAAACCCTAGCCCTAGCCCTAACTCTAAACACCGGGTGTACGTATTCTTTACTTTCGCCGCAAGCTCTTCTGGCTCCATCGCAATATTGAAAACTTGTCTAGGCACTGTCATGGTATTAGCTGTCAGAGTTGAAAGTAGAACTGACAAGGAACGTTACTGCTGGTTTGAGTTGATTCTTTGGCTACTGACAGCTAATACCATGACTGGCCGGAGCGAGCTATCTGTCTGTCTGCCTGTCTAGCTAGTCGTGAGTGGTCGATCCTATTATTTTTAAACTTCATTTGTTTTCTATTTTGATAAATTCTCTCTGTTGAAAATTATCTTTTTATATTTTAAATAATTTGCAATTTCAGAAAATATATTTTTATATTAAATTTGCATTTTCTAATTTGATAAATTCTACGGACACAAACAGAGGTGAACGAGTGATAGATAGATAGATAGATATAGAGAGAGATAGACAGACAGACAGACAGATAGATAGCTCCGGCTAGTCAGTAGCCAAAGAATCAACTCAAACCAGCAGTAACGTTCCTTGTCA
>NC_068985.1:13758612-13760228 GCF_001194135.2 Octopus bimaculoides
GAAACGAAAGATTGCCGTTTACATGGATGAAAAGTGTTAGTTTTATAATTTTTTGAATGCAAATAATAATAATATCTAATGTCTTTGAATATATCTTCAAATCCATCATTAAAAAAGGTATAATGCCACGTAATCCCGATTAAATAAGAAATGTGTGTAATGTGTACTGATGTCTCTTTTAGTTCTTCGTTTAAACACACGTCCACAGCTCATGAACATAGTTGGCAGCTGCATGCATAACTAGATCGATGAAGTACAGTGAATGATTGACCGCCAAGTGCTGAAAATCAATTTGATTGCAAAGCCAAATGCGATGAAGAAAGCTTTAATTTTGCATTCAACTAATTGTTCCATGTATTCGCAATTAATAATTTTATTCCTCTTCTATTAACATTCGATACATTTGAATAGACAATAGCCATGCTTTGCTTACACGTAAGGAATATAATCAAAATGTTTGGCGGATTCTAGAAACACAATATTAACGTCACAAAATTATAGTATTGTGTCATCCCATAAATAATGCGGTTTTTTCACTTGCATGAACTAAAAGTCGGAGGGGGACGGGATAAACTATTTGCATCAACTCGCTATGAAAACAGGTAGTAATTTTACCTTGTACTTATTCGTAGCGCAAGTTTTGAAGAGTGCAGTTCGATTTTAATAGTTATTTTTTAAAGCTATAATGGAATTCACAAAGAGCATATTCAGCATATTTTGCTTTATGAGTTCAATAAAGGCAACAACACTACGGAAAGTGCAAGGAATATTAATGCAGTATATGGGGATCGAACAAGAAGTGCAAGCCAGTGTGAAAAGTGGTTCCAGAAATTCTGAGCCAGAAACTGCAGCCTAGAAGACAAGCCTTGTCCTGGAAGATCTGTAGAGCTCGATGAGGATATCCTGCAAACCCTGGTAGAACAAAATCTCATTGTAAGTGTTGAGGAACTAGTAGAGAAGCTTGGATTTGGTCATTCAACCATTCATCGACCCCAGCATGCCGTCAGAAAAGTCAGCAAATTAGGTCAATGGGTTCCTCAAACTTTCTGAGTCAAATTGCGCACAGTGAGTGAATGTATACTCTTCTTTGCTGGCACGTCCCACAAATGAACCTTTTTTTGGACCAAGTAGTGACTGATGATGAGAAATGGGTCCTCTATAAAAATGGCAAGTGCCGAAGACAGTGAGTAGGGAAAGGAGAAACACTAGCACCCCAGGTTAAACATAGTTTTCACCCATGTAAGGTGTTATCTGTTTGGTGGGATATGAAAGATTTAGTCCACTTTGAACTTTTAAACCCAAACCAAATGATAACAAAGGAGATCTACTGTGAGCAACTTAAGTCAGTGCTAGAAGAAAAATGACCATATTTGGTTCTTCCATCAGGATAATTCTTTGTCACATACAGAGAGGATGACATTCCAAAGGCTGGAGCAGTTTGAATAGGAAACAATGCCCCACCATATTCGTCGGACATTGCCCCATCTGATTATCATTTATTTTGCAGTCTTCAAAATTATTTGGACGGAAAAAATAAGAATTCTGTAGATGAGGTCAAAACAGTACTTTAGGAGTATTTTTCGTTGCGGACAAGTGAATTTTGGAAGAGGGGCCTT
>NC_068985.1:13760536-13763039 GCF_001194135.2 Octopus bimaculoides
ATGTGAAGACTGGATACTGCAGACTGTGTGGAAGATATTTTCATGGTTCAAGAGAGGGGAGTGCAAAGAGTAAGATAAGGCAAGTCAGACATCTTAGGCGGTGAGCTGGCAGAAACGTTAGCACGCCGGGCGAAATGCTTAGTGGTATTTCGTCTGCCGTTACGTTCTGAGTTCAAATTCCGCCGAGGTCGACTTAGCCTTTCATCCTTTCGGGGTCGATGAATTAAGTACCAGTTATGCACTGGGGTTGATGTAATCAACTCAATCCCTTTGTTTGTCCCCTCTATGTTTAGCCCCTTGTGGGCAATAAAGAAATAAGACATCTTAGTCATCCTCTGCTTCTGTCTCCATCTCCAATTGACCAAATCTTTGCCAGTGGATTGAAGATGGTCACAGACAAGAGAGTGCAGTTTACAGTGCACAACTCTTCTGCACTTAAAAGAGAGTCATTGCACAAGTCATCAGTTATCCATGAGATGATCAGATGGTCCTGATTGCTACAACAGACAAACAGTGATTACTTGGCACCATGGAGCCAATATTGTTGAAGGTGACAATCACTGCAACTTCCAGTCAGCAGTTGATAAAAGACTGTCCAGCAAAGTATATTGCATGAAAAATATAAGGAGCTCACATGTACAGAGGTATAATAATAATAATAATATGAAGTAGACTGACATATCAAATTTTGAAACTGTTGAAGGTACACAAGATACCGAAATATCTTTCAACAAATTTAATTATGGAACTCTTCTTCTTTTATTTTAATAATAATAATAATAGTATGATAATATTGCAAGTATTAAAATATATTTATTAAAAGTTATACAACCTGTTATTTCAAACAATTTACCAAGAAATTTGTGTTCTTCATTTTTTAACAGAAATTTATTTACTTTCATAAAATTCTATTTTGGAAAATATTTCTATTCTCATTTAGATTGAAATGAAGTCAAATAGTAATAAATAGACAAAGAGGTAGAGAAATGTATAAATAATTCAACAATATTTTGAAAACAAGTGACAGAAAAGAAAATTTCACATAAAGCATTCTGTATCTTTAGCAAGTATTTCTTTTTGGGACACAAACATGATGGTTCTTGATAGAACCATTTTTACTCAGTAATTCTAGATAGGGAAAGAGAGGAGTGGGGACAGAAGATAGATGGGAGCTAGCCTATGTATATGTAAATGTAGTAATGCACTGCATTTACAGAATCAGTATGTACCAGGTGTACATTAAGTAAGTATATAATGGATGTTATATGGTTTCATAGTGTGTTTGGCATTTTATATAATTTTTGAATATATGTGATACTGGAGTGTTTGTATCAGTATTCTTCAACTGGACTGCTACAATATCTTGGAATGCAACTAATTTTAACTTAGTGGTGCTTTAAGATCTGCAATGATCCTTTACAAATTTGGGACATTAATGCTAGAAATTCTAAAGAGTTAACTCTGTGTCAACTCTGAAGGGAAGATATAAGACTTGTAAAGTACATTCATTGACAACGGACTCAATGAAACAAATTTTCTGTTGTGTGTGTGTGTGTGTGTGCATGTGTTTATATGTGTGTGTGTGATTTGCCAATATTCAGAACATAGCTTCTAACAATAAATTAACATGCAGCTTTTTTTGGGGGGCTTTTTTTTGCTTTTTTTTCATATATACATTCTGTGGCTTGCTACTAATTATAAATGAATAAATAAAAGCAGCATCATTGTACATGCATAATTAAATAGAACTTTTAAATACAACAATGTAAAACTTTTTTTTAAAAATTGTTTCTGTCTGGAAAAAATAAGTACCACAGTTTTTGTAAGGGCATGTTTTTTTGAGTTTTTTTTTTTTTAGTTTTCTTCTTATCATTATTAATAAATATTTTTTGCTTATTTTTCTTATTTTCTGTTACATTTACTTTTGACAGTGTAACACCATCTGTGACCTTAGACTGTATCCAAGAATATGTAGATCATTCTATTCTGTAAGAACTCGATAGGAGACCAAATTAACAACACCAAAGAGATTATTGCTTGTTTAAGTCACCTATTAAGACAGGGAAAGCATTTTGTTGTTGATAAATGTTAATAGAAGTGTTGGTCTGAATCAGCATTAGACTAGATATCTCTCACTGTTCAATACGGAGAATATTTCACCAGAAAGTTCTGAAAACAAAAAATAAAAAAAAGTAAAAGGAAAAATTTAATGTTTTTACTACTTGAAACATGACAGAAAAAGTGTTCATTAAAAAAATTTAAACCTGTATCCAGTACAAGAAAAATTTCATAATTAAAAGCTTAAAACCAACAAAAACAATTATTGGAGCAAAAACAACTGGTTACTTGACCTGCTAGAAATAGCAGCCAAATTTCCCTCATATCACTCCATACAGTATTTAAAAAGAAATTTTAATCGAATAATTTAGACTTATGTATACATACACCACACACACACAGTCCAAAAATTGAAAATTGATAAAAGAGGTAATTTATATATATA
>NC_068985.1:13763754-13770892 GCF_001194135.2 Octopus bimaculoides
TGAGACCGCTGCTCTAGCAGTGATCCCACTCAGATGGTGCTGTTAGCGCTCCACTGGCACAGGAGCCAGTCATCAAATATGGTTCAGTTATATATATATAGGATATGAAGGGTAAGACTTGTGTAACAGGAGAAGGAGTGATAGGTGCAAAAAGTGGGTTTACACAAAAGCAGTTTACAATTTAAAAAGAAGAGACCATTGCCAAATTAGTAAGAATCAGAAAGAAGACATAACTCGAATGCAAATAAGTTAGTGAGTGATTGATGATTGAAGCCATGGCCATCAAAGACAGTAATCCATGCCTTTTTTTTTTTTGTTACACCACAGACCAGTTTCACGCAAGACAACTTTTCCATCAACCAGGAGATCATGCATGGCACAAAGTATAATAAAGTGCATATTAAATAATTTAATTATTACATATATCATCATCATCATCATCCTTTAACGTCCATTTGCCATGCTAGCATGGGTTGGACAGTTTGACTAGAGCAAGCAAACTGGAGAGCTGTACCAGGTTCCAGTCTGATTTGACTTGGTTTCTATGGCTGGATGCCCTTCCTAACATCAATATATATTACATAATACATACACAGACTTCAATAATCAATATCAAAGACTGCCATAGTCAATAAAATAGAAATTGAATTTTAAAAAATAATTATTAGTGACAGAAGCAGAACTAGTATCAAAAGGCAAACTTTATATCCAACTCAATGTGAAAGTCTTGTTAGAATACTAAATACTGTGGTTGGGGCCTTGAAAGGTCCTCTCATGTAGGTGAATGGTTCATAAAAGCACAGATTTATAATGTAGCAGATGAGAATCATCTGTCATGGGCAGCAGAACTGCGAGACCACATGAATTCAGTCTGCTGGACTTCTTCAGAGGGAGGTGTCCAGTGACCACATACCAGCAAATCTCACTGCCACAATATACAGAATTTCAGAGAGTTTTCAATCAATGATGCCACAAACAGCCAGCTGGTTTATAAAGAAATAATTATAAGTAATGAAAGCAATATTAGTACCAAAAAGTATTATTCTTATTGAGTGGCCCTTTTGTTAGGGATCCCTCAACTAAAGGACATTAAGAAGATAAGGTCTGATGTGAGCAGGATTCAACAGCAGAGAATATCTACATCATCATCATCATCATCGTTTAACGTCCGCTTTCCATGCTAGCATGGGTTGGACGATTTGACTGAGGACTGGTGCAACCGGATGGCTACACCAGGCTCCAATCTAATTTGGCAGAGTTTCTACAGCTGGATGCCCTTCCTAACGCCAACCACTCAGAGAGTGTAGTGGGTGCTTTTACATGTCACCCGCACGAAAACGGCCACGCTCGAAATGGTGTCTTTTATGTGCCACCCGCACAAGAGCCAGTCCAGGGGCACTGGCAACGATCTCACTTGGCTTGCCGGGTCTTCTCACGCACAGCACATTTCCAAAGAGGAACTATTTCAGGACTGAAGGTTATCTAGCATTTATAAAGGAAACAAATCTTTTGAAGCAGTTATAGATATGTAGTAAAGGTGCACAGCCTAGTGGTAGGGTGTTTGGTTCATCATCAAAACGTTATGGTTTTAATTCCTGGACTATGCTTGAACAAAGCACTTCATTTCATATTAATTCAGTCTACCCGGCTGCAATGAGTACTAGTCAGATGGCAGTATAGCCCTCTCACTCTCTAGTTGTCATCTCATGGATGTTTCACTAGGTCAAGAAGTGGTGAAAGCAATGCTTGCTTACGACTACATAATCACCTACAACAATTAGTGACAGTTGGTGCATATTACCAAGGTATATGTGCTTGCAAATGACATCTGGCCATACTTACTTATTGATGTATGGTCAGCCTGAAAGAAGGTCATCAAAGATTATAGAGAATCAGCAAAAGAAAATTGATTATTTTAGCTGTTGTGCCGAGTAGTAGTGAGAATATAATAAAGCTATACAAGCTGTATATCTTTCTTGAGTATCATAGGTTTGATTTCATGAGATGTGTGAATGAGACTGAGTTGTTGAGAACTCATATTTTCACAGCTAACCCAGTCCAATCTTCTGGATCATTTCTCTTATATTCACCTTCTTGTAACTTAAAAGTACACCTTTTCTCCAGTTGGTGTAGCCATGTGTCCTCTCTACAACAAGACACTTGCTTCTGTCCCTCTGTCATACTTTGACCTTTCATCACCTGGCATAAACCACCTCCCTTAACACTGCACCCTACTCTCTCTCTCTGTTGAGGGGAGTGGGGCTTGTCATACAAGTTATTTGGTAACCTCACTAGTGCTGGTGCCATTTAAAAAGGATGCAGAACATTCTGTGAAGTGGTTGGTATTAGGGAGGGCATCCAGCTGTAGAAATCATACCAAAACTGACATTCAAGCTTGGTGCAGTCTGGTTCGCCAGCCCCTGTCACAGCATTCAACCCATGTTAGCATGAAAACTGACATTCATCAGTAATGATGATGATGATGATGATGATGAGCACACCTCGTCAGACCTGAAAAGGAATGCAGGGGATCAGAAAGTCTAGAAAATCAATGTTTAATATAGAAGAGATAAATGAACCTTGAGGTCAACCCATGCTAGCATGGAAAGCGGACGTTAAACGATGATGATGATGATGATGATGATGGATGACAGAGAATCTTATCAGCAAAAACCCCTAAGCAGAAACTTAAGAGAAAGCTCCCAAGTTAGATGGTTGGAAGTTGTAAAAGAAAGCAGCTTTGCCAAAAATTTCATATCAAACAAATGTATGTTTTACTGGAAAAAAAAAAAAAGATGAGAGCAAGAGACGATGGGTATGCAATGTAAGAGAGGCCATCAGCAAATATGGTTTATGGAAATCATAGTCACTGAATGGGAAATGATAAATGATTCTTATGACTGTTTCCATTACTCGTGAAATGTTGGATATGATACCAACATGCTAGTTAGTAGCTGGTGGAGCCAGAAATCCTCTGCATCTTTTGTTCAATCTGCCAGCCACTTTATAGGGTCAACAGGGTGCATTTTAAGGCATCAATACGGGATAGATTGTCTGATACACTTGTCACTTAAGGGATAATGAGCTGTATGTGTGGTGTGTGTGTATATATATATATATATATATATATCAAACATAAACTGAAAACAGAACACAAAGGTACACGTGTTTCAAGCTTTATAAACAATCTGTCATTACACCAGTATATGCATATTGTTGATATAAAAGACGGTTTAAAGCTATCTTCAGCTGCAAACATTGCTAGTCCAAAGATTACATCACAGAAGAAAAAGAAAGCCACGGATTACTATATATATATATATATATAGTAATCCCATGACTACCACAAGTGTTACATTCCAAAACACACACACACCCATGGTAGGTGAAAATCTGCAAAGTAGAAACAGTACTGTACTGTATATATTTAATATTTTTATAACTTATATATATATATTTTTTTATTATAAATGCAAACCAATACCCTGGAGGAATTGACATAAGCTTAAATAATAAACCATAATGGGTGAACTGCAATATGGCGAGGGATTACTGCATTTTATATATATATATATATATATATATATATATATATATATATATATATATATAAACCAAAAGAAAGGGTCAAAGGTCTTTAAGGCCAGTTTCCCACATTCTGTGGTGTAGATATTCCCCACTGGACAGGACACTGGTCCATCACAGGAATACTTGTGTTTACCAACTGAGTGGACTGGAGCAACATGAAATGGAATATTTTGCTCAAGGACACAATACGTCCCTTGGACCAGGAACTGAAACCACAATCTTATGATCATGAGTGCAACACCTTAACCACTAGGCCACACGCTTCCACACACACACACACACACACACATATATATATAAGCTGACAAGGCGAGATGACACCTTAACCACTAGGCCACACGCTTCCACACACACACACATATATATAAGCTGACAAGGCGAGATGACTTTAACCCTAGGCACAGTGAGAGCTACTGATGAGTATTAAGATGCATTAAGCATCAGAATGTGAAATCATCGGTGATCTAACTCTATCTGCGACCGTAGGGGGCTTGTCTCCCTTGTCAGTTCATTAAGATAGTGCCTATTGCGGCTAGTGAGTTGTTTTGACTCTTATTTCTAGCAATACTGGTGCTGATTAGTGCCCTTGTTCACTTTAGTGACGTATATATTTCTGCCTTTAGGTTGTAAAATTAGCCACCCATATTATTTATATATATAAGAGCATCCAGCTGTAAAAACCTTTAAAGCTGACCTTGCCTGTGCTTGTGCCCACGTAAAAAGCACTAAGTCCACTTTGCTGAGTGGTTGGTGTTGGTAAGGGCATCCAGCCATAAAAATCCTGCCAAAACAGTCATAGAAGTCTGGTGCAGGCTTCTGCCAGGCCAGCTCCTGTGAAACCATCCCACCCATGCTAGCATGGGAGGTGGACGTTAAACGATGATGTTGATCCTTCATTGGACACTAAACTCCGCTTACGAAGACCTGTTGAGGCAAGTGAAATCGAAATCGAACTAAATTCGACGACTGGCACCCATGCCAACGTCTCCTTCATTGGATACTAAGCTCGGCTTGTGAAGGCCTGTTGGAGCAAGTGAAAGTGAAAGTGAAATCATGATAGCACTTGTACCAGTGGAGCGCTAAGAGCACTGTCCGAGCGTGATCGTTGCCAGAGCAGCTGTCTGGCTTCCATGCCAGTGGCACATAAATAGCACCATTTGAGTGTAATCATTACCAGTGTCGCCTTCCTGGCACTTGTGCCGGTAGCACGTGAAAGGACATTCGAGCGAGGTCGTTGCCAGTGCCACCAGACTGGCTCCTGTGCAGGTGGCACATAAGATACACCATTTTGAGCATGGCTGTTGCCAGTACCGCCTGACTGGCCTTCATGCCGATGACACGTAAAAGCACCTACTACACTCTTGGAGTGGTTGGCGTTAGGAAGGGCATCCAGCTGTAGAAACTCTGCCAAATCATATTGGAGCCTGGCATAGCCATCTGGTTCGCCAGTCTTCAGTCAAATTGTCCAACCCATGCTAGCATGGAAAGCGGACGTTAAACAATGATGATGATGATGATGATGATGATGATATATATATATATATATAGGTTTTTACATAATTTCCATTTACCAACTTCTACTCACGAAGCACTGAGCAATCAAGAAGTTATGGCATAAGACACTGCTGTACAGCAGAATTGAACCTCATACTATGTAGTTGCAAAGCAAACTTGTAGGAAATAGCTCAAAGGTATGATGGTTCAAACACCATTTGATTTAGTTTCCTCATTCAGCTTACTAACCAAGAAAGTTACCACATCTGGTGGTTGTGTGCTTGCAGTGTTGCATGTTTGTGATGGAGGTGGAGGCAAAACATACAAAATTTTGCTTGCTATTTAGTCTAATGGAGCCATTTAAATCAAGGAGTGACAAAGGAAGGACGATTAGAACCTTTTAACAATAAACTGACACATCTGTGAGGGAAAGTAAGAGCATACAAATTACACATAGCAAAAAGGTTTCTTTTTCATTTGCTTTCTTAATGGTTATTTTTGGAAAAGTTCCATTGCACATTATACTGGTTTTCAGGTGTTGTAGGGCTGCAATTTATGTATAGTTTGAACACAGCCTGTTCTGTAAAATAACAGAGACATAGTTGTATTACAACTTTACTGATATGAAAGATGTGAAGGACCAAGGAGAATTATTTCCATCACTGATTTACTATGGATATAATTATCATTAAGTAAATATATCTATTTATGTAACCAAAACTCTAAACAATCTTTTGGATATACCTAAAAGATGACAGTAAAAAGCTTTTACCGTTTATTTTGAACACCATCTTTACTGGAAACCATCTAAAATATGCTCTCATGACACTGTTATAATAGTAAATATATTTTTTTAAAAATGAATTATTAGTAAACACTGTTCACATATTAAGACAACAAATCTAAGCAGTTTCAGATTTCACTATTCTATAACTTTCAATTTTACTTTAAATGCTTTTAAGCCACAAAAAGTTTTAGTTATTTCACTGATATTTTTATATCTCTTTCATATTGTATTATTTTTAAGCTCTGACTTTCCTTTAAAAGGAAAGAACACATGGGACAATGTGTTCTATATATGCACACACACACACATATATACAAACATACACATATATACACACATACACACATACATACAGGGTACAGTGAATGAATTGTTGTGTAAATCACGCAAAAATGAAAATAACACTGACATCTCATTTTAACAGATATATTTACCAAAATTACATTAAAATATCTTGGAATACTAAAGAGTAAATTTATTCAGTAAAATCACCATTGGCTCCAACCACGGCCTCCAGAAGACTTCAAAATCTCCAGCAAATCTTCTGAACAGTCTTCTTGTTTAAGTTGGTGAATGCTACCATAATCCTTGCCTTCAATCCATGTTTGGTGTTACAAGGAGTTTTGTTGGTCTCTCACTCAACTGCGCCCCATACATGATAATCAAGAAAGCTGCAGTCTGAGGAGATAGGTGGCCAGATGTTAGGGGTGGCATGGTCACAGAAATTGTCTGCCTGCCATGACTGGGTTCTCTTGCTTGTGTGGCATGGTGCAGAATCCTGTTGCCAAACATTCCAGCAGCCACCCTCTAGATCCAGGGCAGCACTACCTCCTCCAGGCACTTGATGTAGGCCTCTGTGTTGAGTCTGAGGCTGTGTGGGAAGATGAATGGAGGCATAATGTCACCATCACTAGTGATCACTCCAAACACTATGATGTTGACTGGATGTTTGATTTTTATCACTCGCGGTACATGTTTTGGGGACTCAGATTGACACCCAACACTCTGAAATATTCATACTGAAGCTTCCGGCGTGAATGCCAAGCAGTACAGCATGTCGCTTCCAAATTTCTAGCAGAGCGAATTGCATCATGGTGCTGTTTTTATCACAGAGAGTGCCCAACTGACCCTACTATACTGTGTAGTTGACAAAATATAAAAAAAAACAATGCGCATGCGTGAAATTAAAAATATAAAACGGTGACAAGTTACCCATCGCACCCTGTATATATATATATATATATATACACATATACATACATATATAAA
>NC_068985.1:13772236-13774316 GCF_001194135.2 Octopus bimaculoides
GGCATGTAAAAAGCACTATTCAAGCGTGATCGTTACCAGTGCCGGTGGCACGTGAAAAAACATTCGAGCAAGGTCACTGTCAGTGCCGCTGGACTGGTTCCTGTGCAGATGGCACGTAAAAAACACCATTTGAATGTAGCCATTGCCAGTACCGCCTGGCTGGCATTCGTGCTGGTGGCATGTAAAAGCACCCACTACACTCTTGGAGTGGTTGGCGTTAAGGACATCCAGCTGTAGAAATTCTGCCAGATCAGATTGGAGCTTGGTGCAGTCATCTGGTTTCACCAGTCCTCAGTCAAATCGTCCAACCCATGCTAGCATGGAAAGCGGACGTTAAACGATGATGATGATGAACATGAGCACTATCCAAACGTGATTGATGTCAGAGCTGCCTGACTGGCTCCCATGCTGGTGGCACATAAAAAGCACCCACTACTCTCAAGGAGTGGTTGGTGTTAGGAAGGGCATCCAGCAGTACAAACATTGCCAGATAAGATTGGTGCCTGGTGCAGCCACTGGCCTTTCCAGACCTCAGTCAAATCATCCAACCCATGCCAACATGGAAAACGGATGTTAAATGATGATGATGATGATGATAATGAACTACTCAAAAACCTTCTGAAGGTGGTGTTTCTATTATAATAAATATTTGTCATATTTTATAAGTATAGTTACCGCTTTGACACCACATGAAGAGTAAAATGTAGATTCCAACTAATCTATGTCAAATGATCAACAATCAATTCCTCAAAGTAGTTCTTTCATTACACTTACAGAGCTGCTGATTGAGCAAAAAAAAAAAAATATGAGTGTCTTAACTTCCAAATTCTCCCTCCTCTAACAAGTTAATAATACTGACTAGTGATGGATACCAGATTATAAAAATGTCAACAGTTGATGATTTAGTGTACTTCTGTAAGATAATTAAAATATTGACAGTCATTTGTTGGTAATAAATACTGAAAAACAATTACAAAAATGTAAAAGCTTCCACAACAGACAGTCAAAGAGAAGACTATAAATCTTCAAGTGCAGTTTTTCCAGATACACTGGCCTAAACTTTTTGTGAAAACACTTGCTCAAATGCTTAGGCCGTTGGGATTAAGATGAGAAGCACACTGTGTCCTTAGACAAGATACTTCAGTTTATAATGCTCCAATCCACTCAGTGAAAATTAGTAGCATCTACTGCCGAGGTCCCATGCAGATGATGAGTCCAATATCTTGCAAACACAAGATGTTAACAACTCTTGGAGGCCTACCACACACTGATGATGATGTCTAAATTTGAGCAAGAGATCGTTTGTAGTGAGACACAATGTTATGGGGTTAAGATACTGGATTAGTTGTTTTCTACTCTATGCACAAGGCCTGAAATTTTGGGGGAGGGGGCCAGTCAATTAGATCAACCTCAGTACGCAACTGGTACTTAATTTATCGACCCCGAAAGAATGAAAGGCAAAGTCAACTTCGGTGGAATTTGATCTCAGAACGTAAAGACAGACGAAATATCGCTAAGCATTTCACCCAGTGTGCTAACGTTTCTGTCAGCTTGCCGCCATAAGATACTGGATTAGTGACCACATAGTCAAGAGACCACATTTTATTACAGCCATAACAGCTGCTACTGTCAAGAACCTGAACAAAACTCCTACCTCAGTTTATACTGACTGAAGCAAAAAATAAAAATAAAATCAAAACTTCAAATTTACAGTTCCTTAATTAGGAGAAGACATGCCATCAAGCTGCAAAAAACACTTGCTCCAACAAGCAAACCATTCCATTCATGCAACAGTCATTGAAAAGTGAATGTAAAATAATGGCGGGGAAAAATTAATAGATTTCCCTTTAGTAGATTCTGTGAAAAGTAATTTTTACTTAAAAGTCAGCTGCTAACCTTCAGTTTTAAAACTAGATCCAAGATATTTGTTTCAGAATATAAACTTCACAACAGAAAAAAAAAAAACTCTCAAATTCAAAATTATTTTTAGTATAAAGATTTACATTAAAGAAGTAAGAGAAGCTTTTCCTATGTATTAAGCCTGCAATAGAATATATATCATGGTAAGAATATATAATAT
>NC_068985.1:13774331-13776787 GCF_001194135.2 Octopus bimaculoides
GAAGATATATATAATATAAGAATATATATCATGGTAAGAATATATAATATGAAAAGAATATATATATAATATAAGAATATATATCATGGTAAGAATATATAATATGATAAGAATATATATATAATATAAGAATATATATCATGGTAAGAATATATAATATAATAAGAAGATATATATAATATAAGAATATATATCATGGTAAGAATATATAATATGAAAAGAATATATATATAATATAAGAATATATATCATGGTAAGAATATATAATATGATAAGAATATATATATAATATAAGAATATATATCATGGTAAGAATATATAATATAATAAGAATATATATATAATATAAGAATATATATCATGGTAAGAATATATAATATAATAAGAATATGTCTATAATATAAGAATATATATCATAGTAAGAATAAATAAGGCGGTGAGCTGGCAGAATCGTTAGCAAGCCGGGCAAAATGCTTAGCGGTGTTTCATCTACCGTTACGTTCTGTGTTCAAATTCCGCTGAGGTCAACTTTGCCTTTCATCCTTTCGGGGCCGATTAAATAAGTACCAGTTACGCACTGGGTTCGATATAATCGACTTAACCCCTTTGTCTGTCCTTGTTTGTCCCCTCTATGTTCAGCCACTTGTGGGCAATAAAGAAACAAGAATATATAAGCCTTCAATGAGCCAAATCTTCAACAGTTTTGATGCCTGATTCTGGTCATTGCACTCAATTGACTGTGCAAAAGCACCAGAAATAAGCATAGTGTACAATCTAATTTCACCTGTTTTTGACAACTGACTGAGACACCAACAAACACATAGGTCAGAGGTTTCTTTCCCTCGCAGGTATTTTGTTGTGTCACTGGACTGGACAATTGATTGTCTGCGTTCCAGTTCACTCAACTGCAGAAAATGCAAACCAGGTACATTTTCTGATATTGAAGTCTGGTATTATATCTATGAATCTGGGAGTTTTATGGAAACTCTTTTACTCTTTTACTTGTTTCAATCATTTGACTGCGACCATGCTGGAGCACCGCCTTTAGTCGAGCAAATTGACCCCAGGACTTATTCTTTGTAAGCCTAGTGCTTATTCTATCGGTCTATTTTGCCAAACCACTCCACTAAGTTATGGGGATGTAAACACACCAGCATCGGTTGTCAAGCAATGTTGGGGAGACAAACACTGACACAAAAACATACACACATATATATATACATATATACGACAGGCTTCTTTCAGTTTCCGTCTACCAAATCCACTCACAAAGCTTTGGTCGGCCCGAGGCTATAGTAGAAGACATTAGCCCAAAGTGCCACACAGAGGCACTGAACCCAGAACCATGTGGTTGGTAAGCAAGCTACTTACCACACAGCCACTCCTGCACCTATAAGCTTAATATTTTTAAAAGCTGTATTCAATCTTATTAAAAACTGAGGTAAAACGCTAAAACTTAAATTCAAGACCATGTATCTAGTAATTCAGCATGGTATCTGAACAATTTCAGTAACTTACTGTAATCTGAAGAAAACAAGACAAATATTTATTCAAATAGTTCTGTTAGCCACATTATATTATGCAGCTACAGCACAATTCCTCAAACTCAAAATTTATAAAAAGATTACTCTTGTCTAAAAAAAAGAATTGGATTGAAAACAATAATGACATTGAATCCTAATGACAGCAGGAAAACCTTTGAAATATCACGAACTTCTTTTACTGACCCTGTCATAATCAGTTCCAACGTGACTTTGAAGGAAATAGATGTAGCGAGCTGCATACTCAAATACTGTTGCTTTATCAGTTTTATCTGACAGTCCAGGCACCAGTCGTCTCATTAAGTCACAAGCAATGGTGATACGGGCTCTGGAAGAGTGGTAGAAATATTAAAAGCAATGAAGAATTAACTTTCAAAACAATATGTGAAAATAAATATATAAAGAGTCATAGGAGTATAAAAAAAATTGCATCAACATTTGAGTTTCGAAAAGAGAACGTTATTGTTTAAATCAAGTTTTTTAAAGTTGGATGTAATTTTGTAATGTTTAGAGCATCTGATTCTAAAGCTGAAAGTAGCAATCATTCTTCAGTGAGAGTAGACACTGGCTTTTTTTCCATTTTAATTACTCTTACTCTTTTACTTGTTTCAGTCATTTGACTGTGGCCATGCTGGAGCACCGCCTTTAGTCAAGCAAATCGACCCCAGGACTTATTCTATCGGTCTCTTTTGCTGAACCGCTAAGTTACGGGGATGTAAACACACCAACATCGGTTGTCAAGCAAATGTTGGGGGACAAACACAGACACACAAACATACACGCACACACACATATATATATATATATATATATAATATATACGACAAGCTTCTTTCAGTTTCCGTCTACCAAATCCACTCACAAGGCTTTGGTCAGCCCAAGGCTTTGGTCAGCCCAAGGCTTTGGTCAGCCCAA
>NC_068985.1:13776797-13787524 GCF_001194135.2 Octopus bimaculoides
GGTCAGCCCAAGGCTTTGGTCAGCCCAAGGCTTTGGTCAGCCCAAGGCTTTGGTCAGCCCAAGGCTTTGGTCAGCCCAAGGCTATAGTAGAAGACACTTGCCCAAGGTGCCACGCAGTGGGACTGAACCCAGAACCAAGTGATTGATAAGCAAGCTACTTACCACACAGCCACTCCTACGCCTATTGTTGAGTACTCTGTCAACTTTACTCAAATAGACCTGTGACAAAGAAGTATTCAGTTGAATTTTTAAAGGTCACCAACATATCTAGCAAAATAAATGTGACCCAGGACTCACAGGGCCAGTTATCAAGTTTCAAAGCCATATAAGTGGGCAAGTTCACAAACATTCCACTGTCGCAAACTTACTCGTTTACAGCTGATTAGACTGGAGCAACATGAAATAAGGTGCTTTACTCAAGAACACAACACACTGCCTAATCTTGGAACCAAATCTACACTCTTGCAATTGGGAGTGTACTACCCCAAACACAAGGTCATGAACCTTCACATGTGTTACACCAGATGTTCTCAAACTTTTAGGGGCCACAGCACCCCTCATGGCCACAAGATACCCTCAGCACCCCCACCCCCATTATTATATATAAATAAATATTTTATATTTTACTAATTTATATATACTATGAATCATTTGATATTTAATATAATATATAATTTGTATACAATACGATAATAATATTATAAATTCATAGCTTCCCCCAATCCTTCCTTTTTCTCTCCCCCATCCTGCATCATCCCCTTAGACACCAGCACCCACTTGGAGTCTCTCAACGCCCACGGGTGTAGTGGGGTAGCGCCCACTTTGAGAACCTATGTGTTACACCATGCACAACATGGCTGAATAAAATGTGTTACTTTGGGTTTATCAAAAGTAACAAAGTATGGCAATTTGGTCATTAATCATTCAATCTGTTGTTCAGTTTTTGTAGGGTTTGTTTTTCACCACCCACCCCACCATCGAAAGACAAAGAAGTAAAGGAGTAATCTTTGTCAGTGTATCAAAGATTTGATTGATTCTTGAGTTTAGTCCTAAGATTGAACAGATCAATAACAGGACAAGACAATCCCATCTTTTGTGGGGGCATTGTATATCTAAGACTACCTTATCCAATGTGTTTCTTCTTTCTCTCTCAAATGACACCTTACCATTTTTCTCCAAGATGGTAGGGTGTCATTTGAGCAAAAATCTGGCTACTATTTCCAGCAGAACAAGCCACCACCTAGAGGCTCTTTTGTTGGCATATCATATCAGATGAGCCAAACAAAATTGACGTCAATTTACTATCCATTGACAAACTGGCTTAAACCCAACCAAAACAAATCAGTATCGATTTCTTTTATAAACAAGCGCTAAAGCTTGTCATGTGTAAAGAATACGCCACAGACAGTTCCGCAAAGATCAGTGGAATAAAGTAAGTACCTCACTCGTTTTCCTGTAAGGGTTGGCTCGAGGATGGGGGGGGGGCATATGACCAGAGAATACCCTCAATACTCATCAAACCCATACTGGCATTGAAAAGGCAGGCGTAAAATACGATGATGGCGATAATGACCATAAAACTAATTTTAAAAAAGAAATTTTTAAAAATAACCTTCTTTTCCTTTCATTCAAATTATGCTGATGTCGGGATGGATCATCTTCTTTGGCATTCGTTTGATCTGTTTTGTTATAAGATACCATATTATCTTCAGTATTATTTGGACTTTTAAAAGAAGTCACTGAGTTGGACAAATTTTCAGGTGGACTATTGTTCTCTTCTCCGCTGCTATTCAAATTCAAACTGTTTGTTGGTGTTTTCAGCTTCAAAAAATAAATAACTACATTAGCTCAAATTAAAAATACTTCGGCAATATTTTTTGACGATACAAATTAAAATTTATGAACAGAAAAAAAATCGAATGCAAATTAGTGTCTTCTTAGATTTACTCTTTATTTCATTAAATTTATGAATATATTTACAAAAGATATTGAGGACTTGAGAAAAATATGAAACAAACTTTGCATTTCGTTGTGATCTCTATTTATTAAGTTTAAAGATGTAAATGTATTATTACATCAAACTTAGCTCAACTGCTAATTAAATTAATTGTTCTACTACAAACGATTAACTTCATATAGGGATTGGTGCTATATAAAAATGAGACAAAGATTATTTCTAAATTCTTATCGTTTATACTGACTGAACTTAGTCAACCAACCTGAGTTCTGTGATAAAAACTTCCTATTTTCATAAAGTGATCTTAATTAAAACCTTCCTTTAAAATTTTGGGTTAATTTATATCCCAAACACTAGTTTGATGACAAAGTTATTTCACTAAATTCTTTACTATTTTGAAAATTTATTGAAACAAAAAGCAGTTGTATTTCAACAGAAATATGGTAACATAAGGGTCGTGTCTCCATTGTAATTATTTTAATATAATCATTTAGCATTTCAAAGATAATATACATGAGGACATATTCTTTACAATATATTGAGGCTAATATGAAAGAATGAAGGAAATTTTTTTGATACCTGTAATGGTAATCCGTTGTTTAAAACATTATGGCAGTAAATCACATGGCTAGCTTTTGATATAGGAGTATGGACTATTTGGTTTCCAGTCTGAGAGACTTTAAGTGGTTCAAGGTGATGTGGAGATTGTGTGACTAAGATGATATTATTGTCCGATTGTTGACCATAAATTGAAGAAAATGTCTCTTGACTACTGGCGTGATGGTCAACTGGTGCAACAATTCCTTGCATACCATTTAAAATACCAAGTGGGCTGCTTAAAAAATGCAATAAAGGAACTTCAGTTGAGTTATCTTTTAAATTGAAGCTACAAATACATTAAAATATATAATCATTTAGTTTTAAATACTTCTCTACAAAAAACATGCATTGAGTGGTTCTCTATGGAGGTACTTTCAGTTCAGACCCAGTTAATGTTCTCAATATTGAAAACTTAACTGTGAATCCTCAAAAACGTTTTTATACCTCTGCTTTCATTCATAATTACACACACACACACATATTATACATACATTCATATATGCACACATACATATATGGGTAAATTTTCAGATTAACACTCGTACGATTACCTAACCTTAATCCTACTCCCTAAAACCTAAAACACCCTAGTGAAAATCGTGTGGGTGTTAATCTGAAAATTTACCCCATATATGTATACACACATATTTTTGTATAAACACATACATGTACATAGGCGCAGGAGTGGCTGTGTGGTAAGTAACTTCCTTACCAACCACATGGGCTCGGGTTCAGTCCCATTGCGTGGCATCTTGGGCAAGTGTCTTCTACTATAGCCTCAGGCCGACCAAAGCCTTGTGAGTGGATTTGGTAGACGGAAACTGAAAGAAGCCCGTCGTATATATATATATATATATATATGTGTGTGTGTGTGTGTGTGTGTGTGTGTGTGTGTGTGTGTGTGTGTGTGTGTGTGCGTGTGTGTGCGTGTGTGTGTGTTTGTCCCCCACAACATCGCTTGACAACCGATGCTGGTGTGTTTAGGTCCCCGTAACTTAGCGGTTCGGCAAAAGAGACCGATAGAATAAGTACTAGGCTTACAAAGAATAAGCCCTGGGTTTGATTTGATTCGACTAAAGGCGGTGCTCCAGCATGGCCGCTGTCAAATGACTAAAACAAGTAAAAGAGAGAGAGTATGTTTGCACACACACACACACACACACACACACACATAGGCATTCAACTCAGATGAGAGAGTAAAGCTTTAAATAATAGTTTTTTTTATCTTACTTTTCTTTTTGCAAGCTATCAAGTTTGGAAGCTGGTAAAAGATGTGAGACGGGTGTGTGATCCCTTCTGTGGATGGATCTATAACCACAATTAGAGGAAGACAGAGGCACAAAAGCAGAAGCTGGAGAAGTGGTGGTCGATGCTGTCTCAGTATTATTTAACCTCATTGTATTAAGCAGATGGTCGGGGACATCGCTGGAAACCTGACAGGGCAACAAGCTGATGTTTAAACCTCCCTGAGGAATTTTGGTACCATTTCCGACAAGACTGTTGCTTTGGTTGACATTTTTGCTGACATTCAATCCGAGTTCGGTTGTATTAGAAGTCTGCTCAGAATGGTCAAAGGAGATAAGAGGAATTGTTGGTCCTGGGTTTACAATTTCTGATTTGTTTGGACTTGAAATGAGTTTTGGGAGCTTTGGGGTTGTGTCTGAAGAAATACTATTGTCATTGTTGTTGCTATTATTATTATTATTATTATTATTATGATTATTATTATTGGTGGCGGTGGTCTTATTTGAGTTGGAACAAGGAATCAAAGTCGACACCTCAGATATGGCGTCGCTGCAGAGATTCTGTCTGACAGCCGATGTGTTACGTGCCACGCCCGAGGAAACCTTCCCAGAAATATCAGTCACTCCATCGACATCAACAGCTGAACCCGAACAGATGTTTATTTTTTCGTTCTCGACAGTTGCAACATTATCATTATTATTATTATAACAAGATGTAACGTTACTAGCCATAGAGCAAACGGTTGTAACAATACTACTACTCTGTCCTATATCTATAGCTGTCGAACAGCTGCGACTAATATGACAATTGTTATCTAAATTCTGTGAGTTCCAATGGATTATAGTGTTAAATTGGCGATCTGTCGAAGAATCCATGTCTTTGGGTTCTTTTTTCATTATTTTACAAGGTGTTAAGCCATCATTAACAGTTGCAGAATTAACCATAGCCCGTCCGTAGTTAACATTGGTCTCTTGATTTTCAATCAGTTTCTCTTCTCTTGAACTTCGATCATTTTCCGAAATATCCAACGGACATATCGAATTTTGTATGTTTGGAATTTCAGCGTTATTTGCTATTTCTAGATATTTCTCCATGTCTATTTTCACCAGGCAAAAAGACAAACAAACAGCTGGGTTAGAAAACAAAACACTTCACCTCTTAAAAGAGGTTAAAATGAATGTTTAATAAACCCTCTCAACCAAATCAGTTGAATTTTGGTGATTCTATGGTCGCGTTCTCCAACTTCAAATACAACTCAAACTTTCTTTCTCTTCTTATTCTCATGTAACGTTTCCAAAAAAATATAATAATATTTCAAACAAGATCTCTTCCCAGTTTTCCAATGCCTCTTTTACTATTGGTAATATTTTCTTTCTTTCTTTCTCTCTTTAACGCGACAATAAATAAAAAAATTTCGACCTTGTAATTGCTTTTGGTAAAATCAGATGAGTTCCAAGAACCAAACTGGCGTTTACCAAAATTGCATATATATATATATATATAGATAGATAGATAGATAGATAGATAGATGTGTGTGTATATGTAACTGCGTGCGTCGTATAGTTATGTTAAAAGCTCCAGCCCTAATCTTTCGACATCATCGTTCCAGAGCAGAAGGTGAAGAGAGTAAAATGTCAATGGCAAGAAGGAAAAAAAAAAAAATTAATCTCAAGAACGAAGAGAACGCGCACCGCTGCGCGTTGTTGTCGTTCAAACGGTGGCGCGTCGTGATGTCATCGATGACGTCATCGCCGGAAACGGCCGATTCGGTGAGTTCAACCGGTAACAAAATCTGTCGGCATATACGTGTGTGTGTATGTGTAAATACATACACATATATATACATATACACACACACATATTATGTATATGTATGTGTGTGTTATTAATATTTAACAGAAACAAGTGACTCAATAGCCAAGAGTTTACGTGTATATATATATATATATATATATATTTGATTTTAATTTTTTATAAATTGATTTTAATTGAGTTTTTACCTGTAATTTTGGATTTTGTCCCTAATATTATTATTATTATATATATATATATATATAGAGAGAGAGAGAGAGAGGGGGGGAGGAGATGTGAGCTAAGGCAGCGATCTGGCAGAATCCTTAGCGCGTCGAACAAAAATGCTTAGCAGTATTTCCTCCAGCTCTTTAGATTCTTAGTTCAAATTTTGCCGAGGTTGACTTTGCCTTCAATCCAAACGGGAGTCGGAAACATAAGGTACCAGTCGAGACCGGAATCGATGTAATCCACTTCTCTCCTCCTCTAAAATCGCTGGTCTTGTGCTACAATTTGAAACCGTAGGTATATATAACCTTTTATCGTACTAACTAGTCTTTACAAGTGCTCTTAGGGTTTTTTTTTTAGCGTCAACGGAAAGGACTTCTTTAACCTCGTGCCGGTTACAATCGATCAGACCTAAAATTAAAGGCGTTTCAACCATGACCTTCTCGTCTTTTTCCAAATATAATTTGTCTAAGACTACATTACCGAATGTGTGCGCATGCGAGCGTGAGTGTGTTTTGCAAGATGGAAAGTTGTGTGCTGAGATTTAGCTGTTATTTATAGCAGATCAAGCGACCACACAGAAACCTCTACATATGATATAGCAAGTTGGATAATTTCTCTTAACGCAGGTTATCCGTGCAATTAGGACAAAAAATCCCCCTCAAAAAAAAAAGAATGACAGAGACAGATGGAAAACGAAGTCTGCCTCAAACCGACAGATTCACGACACTAGAGCTTATTCAAATTTATTATGCATTTACGCTGAGAATACAACACGCTCCACTCCACCTTGAATAATATTCATTTTCCAGTGAATGCTCTGGAGCTATGTGAAATGAGTGTCTTGCTCAAAACATAAAGTACCACCCTAGCTGAGAATCCAGCCCACAACTTAAAGCATGCCAGCCTATCACTCTGTTAGGCTATCTTCACAAAATCTTATAATCTAATAAAGGGAAATAACCCCAATAAGTTCAGTGAAGTGCATACAGTCTTTAAAAGTAAATGGTTGAAAGCAACAGATGTGTTCAAGTCTTACTAGTGTATTTAGAAACCAATTTTATGCTTAATCCATTAGCATTCAGATACCTCTGTTAAATGTAATGCTTATTTAATCACATAGTTTTCAATTAATCATGCATTATCTTCTGGCTTCAAGATTTCAATATTATTACTAAACTTTATTCTTTGAATAAAAACCAATCTCTTCAATGACAGAGTCTCCTATACGTCACTCAGTTTGCTAGAAATACCAGACATATCCACTTGGAATTACATTTTATCATCTTTAAAAATGAAAGACATAACTAGAAAGTGTTGTCTGAGGTGTACTGTACCTTAAAAATCTGCTGATATGATCATAGCTGGAATAACAACCCAAGCACAACTCATACCAAGAAAACACCTGCTAAACATGAGAAGCACTCAACTAAAGCTCTCATGGTCACTCCAAATGTTAGGCTTCACTATCAGCAATGTCCTCATCATTATCGTTTAATGTCCGCTTTCCATGCTAGCATGGGTTGGATGATTTGACTGAGGACTGGCGAACCGGATGGCTGTACCAGGCTCCAATCTAATTTGGCAGAATTTCTACAGCTGGATGCCCTTCCTAACGCCAACCACTCCGAGAGTGTAGTGGGTGCTTTTACGTGCCACCAGCACTAGGGCCAGTCAGGCGGCACTGGCAATGGCCACACTCAAAATGGTGTATTTCATGTGCCACCTGCACAGGAGCCAGTCCAGCGGCACTGGCAACGACCTCACTTGAATAACTTTCTAACGTGCCAGTAAGGCAATGCTGGTAACGATCACACTCAAATGGTGTTATTTACGTGCCACTGGCACGGAAGCTAAACAACTGCTCGGGCAATGATCACGCTCGGACGGTGCTGTTAGTGCTCCACTGGCACAGATGCCAGTCATCGAATATGTTTCAATTTCACTTGCCCCGTACCAAATCAGACTGGAACCTGGTGCAGCTCTCTGGCTCATCAGCTCCAGTCAAACTGTCTAACCCATGCCAGCATGGACAACAGATGTTAAATGATGATGATGTCGATGATGGGAGCACCAAAATCTTTAAAGTGCTTAAGACCTCTACCAGCCTTAATTTTCCCCTTGGTCGTGTGTCCCATGATATTAAAGCTTGTGCCCAGACAGTAGGCCTGTGACATGTCTTGAGGCCAGCTCACCAGTCTTGTAAACTCTATTCACATAACCATAGCAGCAAGTTAGTATACAGAGGTTTTATTACCTCCACCTTAGTGAAAGCTGAGGTATTGTTTTCAGTTGTGTTTGTTTGTTTGTCTGTCTGTGAACAAGATATCTCAAGAACTGCTGGATGGATTCGGATGAAACTTTCAGGATTGTTTGACCTCATGACTGGCACGAACTGATTACATTTTGGGATCAATCTGGTACCAGACTACGATTCTCCATTATTTTTCCTGCTTTTTTTTTTTTTTTTTACTTCCTTTTTGAGAGCGGTTGGGTTGTTTTAGTATTCTCGTTTATTTCAGATATTCTCATTTTAAAAATCATCTCTGGCTAATCATTGAGAGGACGGCGGAGGTTTGCGCTCTTGTTGTTCACTGTGATGTCAGCAAAGTATAATTTTTGCTATATCATTCAGCAGTGCATCGTTTTTCCCCTTGATTTAGCTAAATACACATCGCTTGCCTACTTGAGTCATTTATCTCAGATCAGTTTGTACTTTTTAATCATGAAGATTATACTTGCCAAAAATTATTGGCGACTCTTTTTCTACAGATAAAAACATGCCAGATGTTCAAAGCAACCATGATTGAATAGACAAAGTTCACTAAGAATGACACATATCTTTTGATTGCAGAAAAAGAGTGGCTTTTCTTGCTAAGCATATTAATTCATTTCCAGAGATATTCAGGTAGACCTCAACTGAGGTCTTTTCGAGTAGATGAGTGTAACCAATAAGGAGCTGTAAAGAGGGTTAAAGGTGGTGGCAACATTGTGTCAGAGTGGGCTCTTGGGACAGAAGAACAGGAAAGATGGGTGGGTTGAGATTGCAAGGGTGTATGGAGAGTGTGAGGGATGGTTAGAGATGGGATAGGTGTACAAATATACTGAATGACAAACAAGAGTTGAAGTGAGAAGGGTCAATGATAAGTACAAGTTGGATGAAATTTAGGGGGGAGAGCAGAAAATTAAAGATTAGGAAAGGTGGTGGCTATTGCTGCACTGCTAAGTTATGAGGATGTAAACAAACCAACGTTGGTAGTCAAGCAGAGTGGGGATGCTCACAAGACTGATTGGCCTGAGGCTATAATAGAAGACACTTGTGGAAGGTTCAACACAGTGGAACTAAACCTGGAACCATTTGGTTGGGAAGTAACATTTCTTACCATACAGCTATACATGTGACATATATGCTTGTTCCCAAAAATGTCTCAAAAACGGAAAGCCCCACCCTGGGTCCTCTATTAGATATTGAATGCTTTTAGGCACTAAAAACCATTTTTTTTCTCTGAATATGTATTGGTGAACTTGGTGTATCTAATATGCCCTTCTGTCTTTTATGACATCAAACATGGTATATACAATATTTTGTTGTCTTGTAAAATTGAACTCATGACAACAGGAAACAATGTAAAATAAACAATAGCTACTAATCTATTTGTCATAACATGTGAGCGAATGTTACACTTTCAATAGGTAAATAACCTCATTGTGACCTCAATTGTTAGTATTTGCTGTAGTCAGAGAATCAGGAAGGTGGTGGATGGGGAGGAAACAAGTGTAAGTGGGAAAGATGACAAAGGTTAGAGAGAGAATATAAAACGACAAAGGAAAATCATCATCGTTTAACGTCCGCTTTCCATAATGAAAAACAATGAGGTGCTAAACACTAGAATTTTCTAATTTTATTTACTGGTCTTCAAAATATTTTATGTTTAAGTTTACATCTCCTTTTCTATCATCATAGTTTAACATCTGCTTTCCATGCTGGCATGGGTTGGACAGTTCGACCGAGGACTGGTAAGCCAGGAAGTTGCACCAGGCTCCGATCTGGATGCCCATCCTAACACCAACCACTGAGAGTGTAGTGGGTGCTTTTTACATTCCACCAGCATGGGAGCTAGTCAGGCAATACTGGCAACAACCTCGTTCAAATGGTGCTTTTTATGTGCCACCGGCATGGGAGCCAGTCCAGTGGGACTGGTAACAACCACCCTAAAATGGTGCTTTCTACGTGCCACCAGCATGGGAGTCAGTCAGACAGCACTGGTAACAACCACGCTCAAATGGTGCTTTTTACGTGCCTCTAGCATGGGAGCTAGTCAGGTGGCACTGGCAACAACCATGCTCAAATGGTGCTTTCTACGTGCCACCGGCATGGGAGCCAATCAAGTAGCACTGGCATCGACCACGCTCGAATGGTGCTCTTTATGTGCCACCGGCACATATAACTTCAATATAATTGTCTGGCTCATCTATAAAATTATTCTGCTTAAGTACTGGTGAAGGGGCACAGCTTAGTGGTTTGGGTATCCAGCTTAGGATCATGAGCTTGATTCCCTGCAGTGCATTGCAACTTTGAGCAAGACACTCTATTTCATGTTGCTCCAGTCCACTCAGCTGGCAAAAATGAGTTGTAGCTGTAATTCAAAGGACCAAACTTGTCTCATTCTGTGTCATGCTGAATCTCTCTGAGAACTGTATTAAGAGTACATGTGTCTGTGGAGCACTCAGCCACTTGAACATTAATTTCACAAGCCGGCTGTTCTGTTGATTGGATCAACTGGAAGACTCACCACCATAACCTATGGAGTGCCAGCGTTTGGGTTTTAGTCTGTAAAAAAACTTCAACTATGGAACTAAATTGAAACTCTAACCCTTTCAACCTGGAATTCTTTCTCAAGTTGGT
>NC_068985.1:13788226-13790610 GCF_001194135.2 Octopus bimaculoides
ACACATATATATATATATATATATATATATATACATACATATATACGACGGGCTTCTTTCAGTTTCTGTCTACCAAATTCACTCACAAGGTTTTGGTCGGTCCGTGGCTGTAGTAGAAGACACTTGCCCAAGGTGCCACGCAGTGGGACTGAACCCGGAACCATGTGGTTGGTAAGCAAGCTACTTACCACACAGCCACTCCTGCGCCTATGGATATTGTCCAACCATAACCAACTGAGATCTATCCCTAGATCTCCTACTGGTGGGCTCAGCTTGAAGAATTTGCCTTGTGATCTTTTCCTGCAACATTCCAACCTTATGTCAGGTAGTTCAGGAGCTGTGACCTCTCAGTGTGGAGAAGTAGCAACTCAACCAGGAGAAATTCCCTGATGCCCGATCTATACACACTATTGGCTCATCTTACTCCAGAGACCCTTCAGAGGGACCCCATCTTGGCCACTTGAATTGCTATGAAAAACAATCTATTCATCGATAAAATGTGGAATAGATACATTACAGCATCTAGTTTCACAATTAAACATCCTGGGTTTAATGTTTATCTTTCTTTCTAAGAAAGATAAACTATTGTGTAGTGCAGATCAAGCAGACCTTTTTTTAACACACAGTTCCAGATATGTCACACCTATAACCAATTAATTTTTAATAATTTAGGCCTGAATCCAGCAATGAAGAAGAGAAGGAAGTTAGTCAATTAAACTAACACTGATATTTGACAGGTACTCAATTTTATTGACCCTGAGGAGATAAAAGGCAAAGTTGACCTTAACTGGATTTGAACTCGGAAATGTAAACAACTCTAAACAAATCCTGGAAACTATTTTACTCAATGCTCTAATATTTCTGCCTGCACTAATTACCCACTTAGAAAATCTAGTTATGTTCCCAAGCAAAATACATAAACACTATTTGCTGCACTTTGTTTGAACTAATCAAAGCAGTTTCATATCACTTCACAGCATATTATGGCAGTAGAAAGAGAATTCAAATGAAAACCTGAATTACACATCATCATCATCATCATCATCATTTAATGCCTGTTTTCCATACTGGCATAAGTTGGACGGTTTGATGGGAGTAAAGTGGTTGGCATTAGGAAGGGTAACCATGTAAAATTTTCACTATGAAGTAAGAAAAAAAAAAGAAAAAAAAAAAAGGAAAACATATTTGGTATCTTTTTAATTAACAAAAAAAAAATAAAAAAATAAAAACAACAAAGAATGATGATGATGCTGTTTTCCAGTGAGGGTTTTTATGTACATGTTATGTTGAAGATGTAGACTTTGGAAACTGCAATAAAGCTCTTCCTGTGACTCTAGATATTGTTCTTTTGTTTTGCTTTTAAATTTTGTACAATATAAAATGATCTGATTAGCAAGTGAGATGACCCGAGTTTGGTGGTCACTGGCTCAACTCTGGACTGTACACTGGCTGTTGACAAATTGGGTCAGTTCCATCACTTTACGCTTGTATGTGTTCACACTGGTCAGTAACATGTCGTGCAACTGAAACGAGAGAAGCATTGGGTTAGGATGGCATTCAAGCGGAGAGTTGATAATGTGTGTATGAGAGAATGTACCTGAACATACATGTCTGTGTGTGTGTTTATGCATGAGAGAATCTGTTGTTTAGCTTTATATCAGTCCGGAGAAAACGTGTGGGTGTGTGTGCATTAACTACAGGGTTAGAGCATTTTAGCTCATATTTCTAGCAATGTGTTTCCTGACACCTTAATCACATTTAGTGACATTTGTAATTCTCCTTGTTGGTGAAATGTTGCAACCTGCTGTTTATATTAATATTATATATATATATATATATATATATATATATAGAATACCAGAGAGAGGTAGAGATTAAAATGAAAGAAAGAAAAACGGTAAAAACAGTGAGGTGGAATGAGAGAAGTGTAGAACAGAAAGATGAATAGTTAAGACAATGGGGTGTATGTGAGAGAGAGAAAGAGAAGTAACAAGAGGAAGAAGTAGAGAGAGAGAGAGAGTAGGAGGAGGAAAAAGTGAAGTTGACATCACCAGGACTTGAACTCAGAAATGCAAAGTGTGAAAATACTGCAAAGTACTTCTGTCTATTGCTCTGACAACTCTACCAACTGACTGCCAATGGGAAGCCTGTCTTCACATGTGTGTGTGAATCAAAAATAAATTCTCTTATTCTTTTTCTTGTTTCACTCGTTTTGACTGTGGCCAAGCTGGAGCACTGCCTTTTAGTCAAAGAAATCGACCTCTGGACTTATTCTATGTAAGCCTGGTACTTATTCTATCGGTCTCTTTTGCCAAACCACTAGGTTACGGGGACGTAAATACACCAACATTGATTGTCAAGCGATGGTGGTGGTGGGGGTAAGA
>NC_068985.1:13791201-13793183 GCF_001194135.2 Octopus bimaculoides
TGTGATTTTCTTCTTGGAGTGTCAGAATGATTTGGTCAATACTTGTTAATGGTATCCATAAAGAAAACGGTTTGTTTATTATGTATCCCTGTGGAGAAAGTAAATTAAGCAGACAAATGAGTTTCAGAGTTGATGATTTTAATTGTACTGTATTTTAAACACGTATAAGGGACCCTTTTTTGTCAAAAATTAGGTTTAAAAAAAGGGAGTTTCTTATGTATGGATAGTATTATAATCCCTTACAAAAGTTTTTTTTCTTCTAAACTTTAAGCCCCCAAAATTAGGGGGGTTCCTTATACATGTTAAAATACAGTAATTTTTATATAATTAAGTGTCAGAATAGCTGTGCGGTAAGAAGTTTGCTTCCCAACTACACGGTTCTGGGTTCAGTCCCACAACACAGCACCTTGGACAGGTAGTTCATTCACACGAGATTCTGCTACTCTTTAAATGTCTGCTGTCCATAAAATTTGGTTGAAGTGGATTTTCTACAGCTAGGTGTTTTTCTTGTTGCCAGCCTTCACCAGTTTCCAAGAAAGACGATAACTTCCTTAAATCCAGGCATTTTGCTTTTTCATGGAAGATTAGAACCAAATAACACCATTTCTATGATGGAGACATTTGTTTTACAATTAGTGTCTGATGCCAAGGCAAGGAGTCTCTCTCTCTCTCTCTCTCATGCACACAAATATATACACATTATGGGTTTCTCTTCTCAATTTCTGCCAACTAATTTTACTCACAAAATTTTTCTTGGCCTCGAGCACTAGAGTTAAGGTCAAGGTGTTGTCCTGTGGGATTGAACCCGAAAGCCTATCTAAGCATTTGGTTAACAAAAGAAATCAGAACAGTTTCCGTTGCCAGTTAAATCACAACACATTTTCACAATATCAGAACCAAGAGAAATAGGGATTCAAATAAAGTTTTTTTTTTTTTAAATCTTATTTGCATGGCTGTGAGGTAAGAAGTTTGTTTCCCAACTACATGGTTCTGTGTTTAGTCCCACTGCACAACACCTTGGACAAGTGTCTTCTATTATAGCCTTGGGCCAACCAAAGCCTTGCAAGTGGATTTGGTAGACAGAAACTGAAAGCAGCAGAATCGTTAGCATGCCGGGCGAAATGCTTAGTGGTATTTCGTCTGCTGTTACGTTCTGAGTTCAAATTCCGCTGAGGTTGACTTTGCTTTCATCTCTTTCGGGGTCGGTAAATTAAGTACCAGTTATGCACTGGGGTCGATGTAATCGACTTAATCCCTTTGTCTGTCCTTGTTTGTCCCCTCTATGTTTAGCCCCCTGGGGGCAATAAAGAAATAGGAAACTGAAAGCAGCATGGTGTGTGTTACTATCTCCTAGCCTTGACATCAAATGATAGTCGTAAATGAGATTCACCATCATACAAGCAGTGTTCTGCACAACGCCAGCACCTATCAAATATAAAGAACAAACAACTTACTTTAAGTCTGTACAGGTGATTGTCTTGGCCCTGTAATGTTCCCAACACAGCATCCAAGTACTCTAGAGTAACAGCAACAGCTTCTTCTAATTTGTCAAAGCCAATATATAAACGTATTAATTCTGCAACATCTAGGGTCTGCAAAGAAATACGACAAAAATGAAATTAGCATCTTATCACAATTTGGGATTAAGTGTAGAGGTTTTGATCGAAATCGTGAGGGCGCCTTCCTGGCACTTGTGCCAGTGGCATGTGTAAAGACATTCGAGCGAGATCGTTGCCAGTGCTGCTGGACTGGCTCCTGTGCAGGTGGTACGTAAAATACACCATTTTGAGCATGGCCGTTGCCAGTACCGCCTGACTGGCCTTCGTGCCAGTGGCACGTAAAAGCACCCACTACACTCTCAGAGTGGTTGGCGTTAGGAAGGGCATCCAGCTGTTGAAACTCTGCCAAATCAGATTGGAGCCTGGTGTAGCCATCTGGTTCACCCACCAGTCCTCAGTCAAATCGTCCAACTCCAGTACTTG
>NC_068985.1:13793193-13794248 GCF_001194135.2 Octopus bimaculoides
TCTCGGAGTGGTTGGCGTTAGGAAGGGCATCCAGCTGTAGAAACTCTGCCAAATCAGATTGGAGCCTGGTGTAGCCATCTGGTTCACCCACCAGTCCTCAGTCAAATCGTCCAACTCCAGTACTTGTCTGGGACTTATTTTATCAACTCAAAAAGATTAGAAACAAAGTCAGCATCATTGGAATCTGAATTAGAATGTAAAGAGCCAAAAGAAATGTGTTGCTAAGCATTTTGTCTGACATGCCAATGTACTAGAGTGAACTCTTCAGCCTTAATCACGTGGAACAACATCTCAAATGGCACAATAAAATGTACACACTGTAAAGCTGATGATAGGAAAGAGATCCAATTGCAGAAACCAAGCCCAAAATGTAACATATGAGTGATATGTGGAATCTAAAAGCTGAACTGAAAGCTACCTGTCTAGGAGAGCAATAAATGCAAATAAGAACTGATACAAGGTAGAGGAGAGACTCTTTAGTCTTCCTTACATAAGACTATCTCTAGTGTTGGTGACACAATAAAATGGGACTAAGAAATACACAACAACAAAGCCTGCTAGTTTTCTCTGTCATTATGTGTTCAAGCTGATGCAGTCCATGATGACCCAACCAATCAACCATGGCAAAGAAAAATGAAAGTAAAATGATGACAGCAATGAAAACTGTTCATACATAATGAGCAAATGATATTAGAAATATGTAAGTTAGGGTCAATATTTAATGCAAGGAGCATTAATAAGCCAAAAGAAATACCTCAAAGCACCCTGAGAGTTGAAAGATTCAGCCACTTTACTGCCCGAGACTGGTATTCTATTAGCCCCAAAAAGATGTAAAATAAATTTGATCAAGGTTCCAGGTTCAGTCCCACTGCATGGCACCTTGGGCAAGTGTCTTCCACTATAGCCTCGGGCCAACCAAAGCCTTGTGAGTGGATTTGGTAGACGAAAACTGAAAGAAGCCTGTCGTATATATATATATATATATATATGTGTGTGTGTGTGTGTGTGTGTGCGTGCGTGCTTGTGTGTCTGTGTTTGTCTCCCTAACATCACTT
>NC_068985.1:13794784-13797047 GCF_001194135.2 Octopus bimaculoides
AAAGGCAAAGTCGACCTCGGCGGAATTAGAACTCAGAGCATAACAGCAGACGAAATACCTATTTCTTTATTGCCCACAAGGGGCTAAACATAGAGGGGACAAACAAGGACAGACAAAGGGATTAAGTCGATTACATCGACCCCAGTGCGTAACTAGTACTTAATTTATCGACCCCGAAAGGATGAAAGGCAAAGTCGACCTCGGCAGAATTTGAACTCAGAACGTCACAGCAGACGAAATACCGCTAAGCATTTTGCCCAGCATGCTAACGATTCTGCCAGCTCGCCACCTAAATAATGATAACTGTTTTTAACCCAGGCACAAAACATGACATTTGGTGGAAGGAAGAGTTGGCCCCAGAACTTGACTGACACTTTTTTTTGTTTTATCAACCCTGGAAGGACAAATGGCAAAGTTCACCTTGGTTAAATTTGAACTTAGTAAAGATAATAAGGAGCCAGAGCAAATACTGATACTCGAATGATTCCACCAGCTCACAACCTTAATAATAATCCTTTCTACTATAGGCATATGGCCTGACATTTGTAGTGAGGGAGCTAATCGATTACACCCCACCCCCACCGTGTTCAACTGGCCCTTATTTTATTGACCCTGGAAAGATGATATCAGTGGAATTTGAACCCAGAACAAAAAGCTGGAACAAATGCTGCCAAGCATTTTGTCCTGCATGCTAACAACTCTTCCCATTTGTCACCTTAAATCAGTGGTTTTTCAGTGTTGGTCCTTAAGGTCCATTAGTGGGCCTGGGAAAATTTTGAGGGTGCCTGAGAAAATTTTGAGAGAGCCTTGGGAATTCTCTGGATTGGAAACAAGTTGCTTTTAGTATTCAATCTGTAGTCTTGACCAGCATTACCAAAAGATTTTTCCAAAACATAACAAATGTTTATCTCAAAATGTTACAAACATAACAAACAGCATAGCAACACATAAATTTTGTCAAAAACATAACAAATTTGTTATGAACCTAACAATTTTGGCAATGCTGGTTCAATTACTACTTTATGGGATTTATATTTTGGAAGAGGGTTGGATAAATGGCTTACAGGTCAATGGGTCCCCCGAGACATTTTGATTATAAAAAGTGGGCCCAAAGGTGAAAAGGTTGAGAATCACTGCCTTAAATAATAATAATAATGATAATAACAGTTTCTTTATTAATTGCTACAAATGTGATGGATGAGGAAATATTACAGGGATACAGTACAAAATGTGAGAGAATTTAAATTGAAACTGAATGAAAGGAAATAAGTGATGACATACACAGCATACAAAATACTAGCTTATATCACTCTTTCTCACGGAACCCCTAGGAACCTTTTGCAGAACCCTAGGGTTCTATTGAACCCGGTTGAAAAACGCTCGGATGGTGCTCTTAGCACTCCACTAGCATGGATGCCAGTCATCAAATTTGATTTCGATTTCACTTGACTCAAAAGGTCTTCGCAAGCAGAGTTTAGTGTCCATTGAAGGAAAGGTATGCATAAGTGGGCTGGTTACACCCCTGGCATAGGCCACGGGTTATGGAGTCACTTGGCTTGCCGGGTCTTCTCAAGCACAGCATATTTCCAAAGGTCTGGGTCACTAATCATTGCCTCAGTGAGGCCTAATGTTCGAAGGTCGTGCTTCACCACCTCATCCCAGGTCTTCCTGGGTCTACCACTTCCACAGGTTCCCTCAACCGCTAGGGTGTAGCACTTTCTCACACAGCTATCTTCATCCATTCTCGTCACATGACCATACCAGCGCATAAGAAATGTGTTGGTAGATAGCTGATGGGATATATGTGGTACTGAAAGAAGGGCAATAACTCCTGAAATATGCATATACCCCACTTACGTATTTTTCTATCTTTAATCACATTATTTACATCAACATATTCATATATAAAACATTGTAACTTACAGTGCTGTCTCTGAATTCTATGGAAAAATCTATAGTTTATCACTTTTCACCAAAACTACTTCATTTTAATATATATATATTTTTGTGTTTATCAAATATTCTTACCATTATGGAACAGTACACTATATATATAAAAAGAAGGAGGCTGTTAGAATTTTGGATAATTCTTTATTAACGTTTTCATTTGTTGAAGAGTTCAACTGAATGAATGAAAACACTAATAAAGAATTACCCCAAATTCTGACTGCCTCTTTCTTCTTAATATACACTATCTGTATCCCACTTCAAAAACACACATACTCTCTCTCTCTCTCTCTGTATATATATATATATATATAGC
>NC_068985.1:13803899-13805371 GCF_001194135.2 Octopus bimaculoides
TGTGTGTGTGTGTGTGTATGTTTGTGTGTGTGTTTGTCCTCCAACATCGCTTGACAACCGATGCTGGTGTGTTTACGTCCCTGTAACTTAGCAGTTCGGCAAAAGAGACCGATAGAATAAGTACTAGGCTTACAAAGAATAAGTCCTGGGGTCGATTTGCTTGACTAAAGGCAGTGCTCCAGCATGGCCACAGTCAAATGATTGAAACAAGTAAAAGAGTATATAAAAGTATGAAATGAACAAAACCGCTCCCAAAGGACAGGGAGTCACTTATAGAACAAAAATCACAGCATCCCAAAACAATATATTCATAAATCCAGACAAATAAAACATGGTTTACCGTAAAGCCAAATTTTCAAACACTGGATTTAAGGGTAGATCGTATGCTTTGCAAATAATGATAGCTCTGTCAAAAAGTCCAACACTGACTAATATACCAATCATTTCATCAGGTTGTATGGCAGGGCCTGCAAAAGAGTAAAAAAAAGGTAAAAAGAAAACTCATACATTGCTTAATATAATAACTTTGCACAATACCATAATATAAGATGTCATTCAAAATTACTTACAAAAATAGTACAAAAGGATTTTTATAAGGTCAATCCCTTATGTTGTTAAGTCCAAGTCAGGACTGGTTGAACAGATCTATAATCAAAAGCATTCCAGCCATGATTATCTTGTCCTTTTATTCTGCTGATCAATCCCATTGGTTACATTAATGAAATATTAGAATGATTCGCCTGCTCCCAACATTTTACCAATATGACACTTCTAGTACATTCTCTACAACTGTTTGATTACTATACATATAATAATTAGCTTATGTGTCTGTTCACTGTGACACTAATAATATGTTGAAGTGGGAAGGTTCCACGTTGGTTTGGCTTGGACAGTTCAATAGGTCAGACAAATCAAAGAACTGTGTCAGGCTCTAATGTCTATTTTAGTATTGTTTCAATGGCTGGATGCTCTTCCTAATGCCAAAAAATCACAAACTATACTGGATGCATTTTTCTGGTACCAGGACAACTAAACATTGCCTTGCAACTTGCAAGATCAAGGATCTAAAATAGAGCTAACTCACAGCAAAACAATTCTTGTTGTTGTTGCTGTTGGCACTCCGTCGTTTACGACGTCGAGGGTTCCAGTTGATCCGATCAACGGAACAACCTGCTCATTAAATTAACATGCAAGTGGCTGAGCACTCCACAGACACGTGCACCCTTAATGTAGTTCTCGGGGATATTCAGCGTGACACAGTGTGACAAGGCTGACCCTTTGAATTACAGGCACAACAGAAACAGGAAGTAAGAGTGAGAGAAAGTTGTGGTGGAAGAGTACAGCAGGGTTCGCCACCATCCCCTGCCGGAGCCTTGTGGAGCTTTAGGTGTTTTCGCTCACTAAACACTCGCAACGCCCGGTCTGGGAATCGAAACCGCGAATCCGCTGCCCTAACCACTGGGCCATCGCGC
>NC_068985.1:13805484-13806127 GCF_001194135.2 Octopus bimaculoides
CGGGGATATTCAGCGTGACAAGGCTGACCCTTTGAATTACAGGCACAACAGAAACAGGAAGTAAGAGTGAGAGAAAGTTGTGGTGGAAGAGTACAGCAGGGTTCGCCACCATCCCCTGCCGGAGCCTTGTGAAGCTTTAGGTGTTTTCGCTCACTAAACACTCGCAACGCCCTGTCTGGGAATCGAAACCGCGAATCCGCTGCCCTAACCACTGGGCCATCGCGCTTCCACAGAGCAAAACAATAACAATAACAGAAATGCAAGCAAAAATCAACCCTTACAACACAAGAACTGAACGTACTCGATTCTGTGTACATGCACCTGAAACACAGGCACCAAGTGAACTCATTTTCAATAGTGGGATACGTTCTGGAGTTCTCCACATTTCATATGGCATAGTACACACATCTTATCTTTGCTGGCCCATAAAAAGAGGTTGTGAGAACTGATTTGTATATGATCAGTGTGTTACAATCACCAGCAAAAATTTAATCAGTGCAGTGAGGCATCATCATCATCATCATCGTTGTCGTTTAACGTCCGTTTTCCATGCTAGCATGGGTTGGACGATTTGACTGAGAACTGGCAAGCCAGAAGGCTGCATCAGGCTCCAATCTGATCTGGCAGAATTTCTACGGCTGGA
>NC_068985.1:13807081-13818629 GCF_001194135.2 Octopus bimaculoides
ATATATATATATATATATATATATATATACATATATACAACGGGCTTCTTCCAGTTTCCGTCTACCAAATCCACTCACAAGGCTTTGGTCGGCCCGAGACTATAGTAGAAGACACTTGCCCAAGGTGCCACGCAGTGGGACTGAACCAAGAACTATGTGGTTCATAATAATAAAAACAAAGCAAAATTTAAAACTCTTTTGCTCATTACATGTCTTATGTGTTTTTGGTCAGTGCCTTAAACATCAGTCCAAGTTAATGACTTTTTGACCTGCTAGATATAGCAGCTGAATCTATAAAAAGCTTACCATCCGTCACTATTTTTTCCTCACCATCAAGGTAATGTTTTGGAGAAGTTCCTTCTTCAGGTGCCTGAAAAAGACAAACATTTTAGTTAACAAGAGAGAATTAATGTCATTAATTCCAACTATTAATAACAATATCACATAAAATTCACTAAGACACTTCTCTAGTAGTAGCCAATGCAATTGGTTGCTTATAATGAGATGAATTACTTACTAACTGCATAGAATTGGAATTAAAGCTACAGTTTGAATTGATTGTATGTTGAGAATTAGGGCAAAACTCAAACTGAAATATAAATGAATAAAATGAACAGATGTTAAGATATTTAATGTAGCTGTGAAGAATTTTCTTGGTGTTTTCTTTTATTTGTTTCAGTCATTTGACTTTGGCCATGCTGGAGCACTGCCTATAGTCGAATAAATCGACCCCAGGACTTATTCTTTGTAAGCCTAGTATTTATTCTATTGGTCTCTTTTGCCAATTTACGGGGAAGGTTGTGAAGTGATGTTGGGGAGACAAACACATACATGTGTATGTATATATATATATATATATATATATATATATATATATATATATATATATATATATATATATAAAATGGGCTTTTTTCAGTCTCCACCTACCAAATCCACTCACAAGGCTTTGGTCAGCCCAAGGCTATAGTAGATAATGTTAATAGAGTTGCAGCCCGTATATTTCAAAAGAAAGATTTGACAATGTACATATCAGGCATGTGCCGTCAGTAGATACTCAGAGTAGGCAGTTGGTGACGTTTATGTAGTAAAACACACAAAAGAATAAGCGAAACACAGGCGCGCGACTGAGTTGAAGGCAGATTTACTTCTGCCTTTATAGCACGTAAAGAAAACGTTGTTATAGGAATGTACAAAGCATATGTACTACAGCAGTTCTATGCGTAGCTTTAATACTGAGATTGAAAGGTAGGGGAGAATTATGCCTACCTAGTCTACAAAAAAATAGCATATTTTGTATTTTATGCATAGTAATCAGTGTAACTCTTTACTCTCTTTTACTTGTTTCAATTATTTAACTGCTATCGATTCATTTTATTCAAAGTAAGCACTGCTTACCTTGCCTACCTAGGCAGCACGTCCCTGGTACATATGTATGTATGTATATGTGTGTGTGTGTGTATATGTATGTATGTATTTGTTTGTATGTATGTACTTTATCTTGTAGTGAGATTTGATGTGGTTACATACACATAGCTTTGACAATAGTTTGTGAGATTAATGAATAGTCGGAAATTTACACATAATCCACTTACTGGGTGAGTTAAACAATTTGGTATAGGCTTCACCACCCAAGCATATTCTGGCTTCGCCAACCGTAAGGCATGCATAGCAGCCAAATAACACTGAACTTGGCGCTGAAGACCACGAACCCCTGGCAGTTCTTGCCCCAGCCGCAGACCTTGTTCGTACATCACATTGCCAGCTGAAAACGTTTAGAAAACAAATGAAATAATAAACAACTTGTAGCAGGAATCATACTTTAAGAAATTTAGTGCCCACATTTTCTCCTTAACTCCTTTCAATACCAACCCTGCTGAAACCACCTCTGGCTCTGTAGTACAAATGTCCTGTTTTCAAAAATTTTGATTTAAAATCTTCCATTAAACCTTAAGTTGTAATTTATGTTCCTAACATCAGCTTAATGATAACCAAGTTATTTTACTAAATTCTTTGTTATATTTAAAATTGTGGAGGCGCAATGGCCCAGTGGTTAGGGCAGTAGACTCGTGGTCATAGAATCGCGGTTTCAATTCCCAGACTGGGCGTTGTGAGTGTTTATTGAGCAAAAACGCCTAAAGCTCCACGAGACTCCGGCAGGGGATGGTGGTGAACCCTGCTGTACTCTTCCACCACAACTTTCTCTCACTCTTACTTCCTGTTTCTGTTGTACCTGTAATTCAAAGGGTCAGCCTTGTCACACTGTGTCACACTGAATATCCCCGAGAACTACGTTAAGGGTACACGTGTCTGTGGAGTGCTCAGCCACTTGCACATTAATTTCACGAGCAGGCTGTTCCGTTGATTGGATCAACTGGAACCCTCGACGTCATAAGCGACGGAGTGCCAACAACATATTTAAAATTAATTGAAAGAAACACAGAGCATCTCAAAATAAATACGGTAACAAAAGGGTTAAAAATCAACTAGTCATCATCATTCAGGCACTCCTGATTCATTCATCTCTCTTCCTATCATCACCCACACTGTGTACAACCTCCTGCCATCACTAAACCAATTCTGCATAAGCACTCCTCCTCCTCTACTCAGCAATGAGAAAAATCTGAACACCATCTGTAGTAACATCACCAACATGGAAGTGCTTACAAAAGCTATCTTTTATATTATTACAAATTTGAGATTTTACCAATAGAACCACAACTCCTATTTCAGGATAACCTTATTGTATGCTCATAGTAGGTTTTTTAAATGGTTATAGTATTTTATTATTATCATTTTATTGGATATAACTTTCTTTGTGTATTTCATACAATAAGGTTATCCTGAAACAGGAGTTACGGTTCTATTGGTAAATTCCCAAATTTGTAATTATATATATATCTATGATATTTACCATGCAAACTTCGATGAAAAGAATATGAGAAAGCTATGGTATATAATTTTTTTTTTTGTGCAGGGGTTCCTTGAGACATGTAATTTATTTTAAGGGTTACACAAGGGTAAAAAGGTTGAGAAACACTGCTCTAATGGTTCTGCCAGTCTACTGTCCTTGATTGGTATTTTACTGATCTCAGAAGGACAAAAGGCCAAGTTGACCTTGGCAGGACTTGAATTCAGAATGAAGGATGCCAGAAAAAAATACTGGAAAACATTTCATCCAACAAGCTCAGTTAAATTTTCAATTAAAATTTCAACAATCATTTATTAACAAACACATCAAAATTATACACACATCAATGCGATGGTGAATTTTGTTTTTTATAATTACATGACAATCATCATCTTGCTTCATTTAAACAATCATTGCTTATCAATAACTCATTCAGCACACATTGTGTTTTTTTTACCCCTTTATCTTTCATTTTTGTAAAGCAGAAAGAAAATATTTTAAACATACAAGCACAATCATAAGTGAACTGTCAGTTTTGGTTAATGATACATTTCAGACATAATCATCCACACATCAAGGAGGAAAAAAATAAATAAATAAAATAAAATAATAATCTTTTCTACTGTAGGTACAAAGCCTGAAATTTTGGAGGAAGGGGGCTAGTCAATATAATTGACCCCAGTGCACAACTGGTACTTAATTTATCGAACCTAAAAGGATGAAAGGCAAAGTCGACCTCGAAGGAATTTGAACTCAGAATGGAGCGACGGGCGAAGTACTATTAAGCATTTCGTCCAGTGTGCTAACAATTCGGCCAGCTCGCCGCCTTAAATAAAATTAATATTAATAATAATAATAATAATGAAACAAACCAGCTCGGTAACTATTTCTTGAAATATGTATTGAGAACAACAGGTCATAATAATTGTGTGAAGACAAATCAACAGATCGGGCTCGGTTCTTTAGAATAGACACCACCTGCAAGGACAAACGATTGTAAAACATGAACATCTTCAGAATAGGTAAAAGAAACTATAAAGTGGTGGGTTACAATGAAATAGCAGAACAGAAGAGACTAGGGGAAGGGTTGGGTGTCTTCCAGAGACATAACATGACATTGTCGTTACTTTCTTAGAATTCAGATTATCCTGTCAAATATAATGCCTATTTATTCATATTGTTTTGAATTAATCCTGCATTATCCTGTAGTTCTGAGATTTTGAAGATCATGGAGGCAAAGTGGCCAAGTTCCTTTTCGGGTGTTGGGCCTGACAGAAGCAATGACCAAGAAGGAGACCCATCATCGTTCATCGTTTAACGTCCGCTTTCCATGCTAGCATGGGTTGGACGATTTGACTGAGGACTGGTGCAGCCAGATGGCTACACCAGGCTCCAATCTAATTTGGCAGAGTTTCTACAGCTGGATGCCCTTCCTAACGCCAACCACTCAGAGAGTGTAGTGGGTGCTTTTACGTGTCACCCGCACAAAAACGGCCACGCTCAAAATGGTGTCTTTTATGTGTCACCCGCACAAGAGCCAGTCCAGGGGCACTGGCAACGATCTCGCTCGAAAACCCTACAAGGCCAGTCAGGCGGTACTGGCAACGGTCAAGCCAGGCAAAATTGCAGTCGTGGCAGATACCAGTGTCACACAAATGGCACCTGTGCTGGTGGAACATAAAAGCACCCATTGCACTCTCGGAGTGGTTGGCATTAGGAAGGGCATCCAGCCGTAGAAAATCATGCCAAATCAGACTGGAGCCTGGCGCAGCCTTCCAGCATGCCAAACTGTTCAACCCATGCCAACATGGACAACGGATGTTAAATGATGATGATGATGATGATTGAAGGATATAGCTCAACAGCACTTTGAACACACCCTACTAATCACTGCTTGTCACAATTCCATCCTGGTAACCAACCACTTGATAGAATTGGGCATCAAAACTGTTCGTCACACACCCAAGAATCTAAACCTTGCTCCCTGTGATTTTTGATGGTTTCCCAAGCTGAAGGAGAACCCCAGGGGTAATCATTTTGAAGAGATTCAGAAGACAGAGGTGGCTGTGACAAGGGTCCGAAACACCTTCAGTTTGGAGGACTTCTATAGGGCCTTCATGAAGCAGCTGGGGCACTAAAACAAGTGCACTGAAGTCAGAAGATCCTATTTTGAAGGAGACTGGAGTTTTGTACTTTTTGAAATTAATAAAAGTCTCTCCTGAAAAAGTTCCAAGGCTTCTGGAATGCACTTCGTAGCGCTGTATAAATTTGCAGAATTTCTTGTGTGTGTGTCTTTTCTCCCATAAATCCACACTACACAACCCCATGAGGTCGCGTATGTATATACTTCTTACTCTCCACAAGGCATTGGTCAGCTCAAAATACACACACATACACGAAATGGTATGCACAAATAAAATAAAAAACAAAATCATTTAGAGTTTGTTAATATTAAGTCATTTAAATATTCAGTGAAAATCTGAAATGAGAATTTCTGTTAACATTTAATTATTTCTGTTCATAGATTGGATAAGTGAACTAGTACATCCATAGAAACACTTTACCTCTTCCTGGAGATTATTATAAGGAAATCTGACCAAAATATTTAACTGCTTGCGGTCACACAACACATTCAGTAACTGTCGTAGACAATCTTTACAGCTGGAAACAAAAAGATGAAAACAGCAAAGTTATAATATAACATGTTAATAGTCCATCCACCACCACCACGTTCAAAACAACATTTACAGCTATGAAGTGACAAATCATTGTTTTTATTACTCTTTTACTTGTTTCAGTCATTTTTGGAGAGCAGGGCCAGTTGATTAGATCAACTGGTACTTAATTTATCGACATCAAAAAGAAGAAAGGCAAAGTCGACCTTGGCAGAATTTGAACTCAGAACGTAAAGACAGAAAATACCGCTAAGCATTTCACCCGGCGTCCCAACGTTTCTGCCAGGTTGCCGCCTTGCATTACCCACAAAATATTATGATACCATTATTTCAATTTTCGGTACAAGACCAGGAATTTCAAAGGACAGGGTAATTAACTACACCCCACCTCTGCTAAACAGGTTCTTATTTTATCAACCCAGAAAAGTCGACCTCAGTGGCATTTGAACTCAAAACATAAAGCTGGAGAGAAAATGCAGTTAAGTACTTTATGCTAATGATTCTGCCTGCTCAGTACCTTACAAAATGCTATATTATAACAAGCAAATGAATAGACCAGCTATCTAGAAACAATACTTTACACAACAAATTCTGTATTGAAAGAAAACGAGTGCGAAACAGATAAATATAATAAAACATATTTGAAATGAAAAAGCATTGATGAATACCTGGAGGGATCTGGATTGGTAACCATAGCATTATAGGCTTTCTCATAATGTCCTAATTCTAAATGATACTTAAATACTTTTAGATACAACGTTGCCTGAAAACAGAAGGAGAATTTAGGTGAGGTAAACATGTCTGGATAGAGTGTACATTAAGTTGAAAGACATTTAGGGATACAGTTAATGATAATCAAATTGAATAAGAAATTTGAATACATGCTGGTGCCATGTAAAAAGTTCCTGTGCTGGTGCCACGTTAAAAGCATCTGTACTGGCACAACGTAAAAAGCACCCAGTACACTCTGTACAATGGTTGGTGTTAGGAAGAGGATCCAAAACAGATATGCCCTTCCTAACGCCAACCACTCCAAGAGTGTAATGGGTGCTTTTATGTGCCATTGGTACAGGTGCCATTTGTGTGACACCAGTATCTGCCACGACTGCGATTTTGCTCAGCTTGATGGGTCTTCTCAAGCACGACATAATGCCAACGGTCTCGGTAGTCCATTAGTTACGACAACAAGTGCTCCCATTGATTTGATCAATGGAACAGCTTGCTTGTGAAATTAATGTGCAAGTGGCTGAGTACTCCACAGACACACATGCCCTTAATGTAGTTCTTAGGGAGATTCAACATGATACAAAATGTGACAAGGCCGGACCTTTGAATCACAGGTACCACTCATTCTTGCCAGCCATATGAACAGCAACAATGTGAAATAGAAGGTCTTGCTCAAAGACACAACAAACTGCCAGGAATCGAACTCATGACTTTTGATTGCAAGCCGAATACTTTAACGTCTGCATTCCATGCCGGCATGGGTTGGACAGTTTAACTGAGGGATGGCAAGCCAGAAGGCTGCACCAGGCTTCAATCCGATCTGGCAAAGTTTCTACAGTTGGATGCCCTTCATAATGCCAACCACTTCGAGAGTGTAGTGGGTGCTTTTTACATGCCACCAGCACGAGGGCCAGTCAGACGGTACTGGTATTGACCATGCTTGCATGGTGCTTTTTACATGCCACCAACATGGGACGAGTCACCCGGCACTGTAATGATTAAATTATTGCATGCCACTTAAAAGCACCCAGTCCACACTGTAAAGTGGTCGTGTTTGGAAGGGCATCCAGCTGTAAAAATTCTGTCAAAACAGTCACAGAAGTCTGGTGCAGGCCTCTGCCTGGCTGGCTCTTGTGAAACCATCCCACCCATGCCAGTACGATGATGATGATGATAATATATGCCTTATTGTGTTTTGTTATGCATGTGATGTTCTGGCCCGTGGAAAAATTGTCTTGCATGAAACCAGGCCCAAGGTACCAAAAAGGTTGAAGACTGCTGTTTGAAAGGATTGACATCCGATCACCCTTGCACTGTTTTCATTTATCACTCTTTTACTTGTTTCAGTTATTTGACTGCAGCCATGCTGGAGCACCGCCTTTAGTCGAGAAAATCGACCCCCAGGACTTATTCTTTGTAAGCCTAGTACTTATTCTATCGGTCTCTTTTGCCAAACCGCTAAGTTACGGGGACGTAAACACATCAGCATATACAATGGTCTTCTTTCAGTTTCCATCTACCAAATCCACTCACAAGGCTTTGGTCGGCCCGAGGCTAGTAGAAGACACTTGCCCAAAGTGCCACGCAATGGGACTGAACCCGGAACCATGTGGTTGATAAGCAAGCTACTTACCACACAGCCACTCCTGTCGACTTCACCTTTTTCAAAACAACATTTATATATCTTCCAAAAAAGATAAAAAACCCTTCCAACTGTTTATTCAATTCTTCTATAATCCCATTCTCTTTATCATCACAATAATATAGCTCACACTTTCTTTGTTTCATGTGTGTGTGTGTGGTGAGAGAACAAATAACATTACAAAATGATGAGATGATGTCAAATCTTGCAAACAGTAAACAGGAGAAACAGAGAGAAACCACTTACTATATTAGGATCAGATTCACTAGCAATACATATTGCTTCTTCTGCGAGTGAAATTACTATATGTGGATGTTGAAAATGTTCAAACTGGTTAATAACCTGCACAAATGGAATCAAAACAAGAATCTGAAGAGTGAATTTTTCAAAGAAAATAAAATATCAAATATCTAGAATACAGCTTAGAATTTTTTTTTAAATCTGCCAATTAGTCAGACAGTTTTCTTTTGGATGCAGTGAAGAATATTTATGTGTTCATTCGTGGCAGTAACATTGTCTCAGATGTGTAAGTCCAACATGGATCGTATTAAGCTTTTAATTGTAGAGGGTCAGCAACTGATCTGAGATGAAGTATTTTCTGGCTCTAAAGAAGAACCTAAGTCTTTGAGGTACAGTTTAGGCAATGTTATATATTTCTCGTGAAATCACCAGAAATGGTGAGGCTCAGCATTTGAAGTAACTTCAGTATTTACAATGATTTCACCAATTCAAACACCACCACAACCACCACCATCACAATTGTCTTTCTTTCTGTGCTTGCATGGGTCAGGTGACATTATGAAGTGTTACATTTTTCTGTGTTTGGATGCTCTTCCTGTCACCAACAATTTACCCATTTCCAAGCAGGGTAACATTAGCTTACCAAACAACAACCATCCCAGACAAGCTTTCATGGAGAACTACAAATACATGACACTGTTTTGTATGAATGGCAATCTTTGGTTGAAGACAAGAGAGCATACACACCCTCCTGTGTGTGTGTGTGTGTGTGTGTGTGTGTGTATGCACACACACACTCGTAAAAAGCATCCAGCATACTGTTAAACGGTTGGCATTAGGAAGGGTATCCATAGCAGAAACTATGCCAAAGCAGACATTGGAGTTTGGTACAGCCCTCTGGTTCATCAGTTCACATTGAACTGTCCAACCCATGCCAGAATGGTAAAGGGGAAGTTAAATGATGATCACACACATGAGAGAGACAGGCTTCTCCAAATTTCTCTCTACCAAATTTCATTCACAAGGTATTTGTTCACTTGAAACTACAGTAGAAGGCCCAGTCAACAGTGTTCATTTTTTTTTATGGCACTGTCAGTTACGACAATGAGGGTTCCAGTTGATCCGATCAACAGAACAGTCTGCTCGTAAAACTAACGTGCAAGTGGCTGAACATTCCAGACATGTGTACCCTTAACATAGTTCTCGGGGATATTCAGCGTGATACACTGTATTACAAGGCTGGCCCTTGGAAATACAGGTACAACAGAAACAGAAAGAAAGAGTGAGAGAAAGTTGTGGTGAACAGTAGGGTTCACCACCATCCCCTGCCGGAGCCTCATGGAACTTTAGGTGTTTTTGCTCAATAAACACTCACAACGCCTGGCCTGGGAATCGAAACCACGATCCTACGACTGCGAGCCCACTGCCCTAACACTGCGCCTCCACCATAATGTTCATACAATGGGAATAAACCCAAAACCACTTGGCCATATCTGTGCAAAAGAGCATTCATACAAATACTGCATCTCTATTCAGTTCACAGATTTGAATTTGGAAGAAATCAGAATCAAACAAGATAGACTTTATGGAATCCTCAAATGGCAAACAACCAAATGTAGTAAGAATAACAAATTTAAGTTTCAAAATCAAAAAGCCACTGAAACCTTTTCAAAAGCATCAAATTTCTTCTTACCTTGAGGTAGTAGTTCACTTCCATCATCGGAATATTCATATCGTCATTAATTTGCAACAGTTTGCGTACCAAAAATGGCTCCCCGTTATTTAATCCTTCGGCTGCTTCAACAAATGACTGGGCAGCCTTGTAGGGTTCGCTGTAATTACAATTTATAATTATTATTGTTGTTGTTGTGGTGGGTGTTTTAATTATTATGATTATTATCAGCATTAATATTATTATTAACAGCATCTTCCGAGCGGGATCACTGCCAGAGCAGCAGTCTTACTCCCGTGCCGGTGGCATGTAAAAAGCACCATTTGAGCGCGATTATTTCCAGGTTCGCCTTACTGGCACTTGGGTTGTCACACAATGTCCATTAAATCACTAGCCATGAAAATAAGGTCACTGTCAATCATCATTGAGATAATCTGCAAAAGGGGGTTTGTAAAATTGGTCCTTTTGTTCCTTTTTCAGTAGTAATATCAAAAAGGCCACATGATCTAATTATAACTTTTATACTCAGTCTTCAACTGTTTTTAGGGAGCTAAAATAATAGTCTGATGACTCATATTGGCTACACCACTGTCACTGATTATGCGAGCATGGAAACTGAACATAAGACGATGATGATGAGGATTATTATAATAGTATGTTAGTGTATGTTTTGAGCGCAGAATAACGAGGACAATGATGTGTTAGTGTGTTTACATTATTTGAGTGTAGTAAAATTTTGTATCATCAATGAATTAAATGATGGCTGGTAATTAATTACTAAAAGAAAGAAAAAAATAATAGCAATTAAAATTACTAACTTGAAATAAAGATATGCTTGTCCAAGGAGGAATTTCCTTGAATGTTCATTCTTGGTGCACCACGAAGACAACATACGCACATATTCCTGCAGGTGGAGGTACTGGCAGTGTCCGACAAGGAACTCGGGGAATAAGAAACTAAAACTGTCAGGCCATCTGGTGGGAAAATGTTAAGGATTAAAAACAAATTTACGAAAATGATTCCCACTGGAAGGGCAGCTGACAAAAATACTTTGTGATATTTAGTTGCAAACATTTATATTCTGAGTTCAAATCTTTCCCAGGACTATTTTACTCTCCCTCTTTTCAAGAATAAGTAACAGAAAATGTACTGCAGTGAAAAACTTGAAAAGAATGTTCTGGTGCAGAGACCAATAAAATATACAAAGCTACTATAAACCAAGCAACATAAAGTAATGCCATAGACATCAAACAGTAGAAGTACATTACAGATTAATAAACTTAATTTTCTCATCTCAAAAAGTATTTTGATATTTGCAACAACAGTTGTAAATACAGGTACAGTAATCCTTCACCATATCACGGTTTATTATTTAAGCTTACATGGATGTGTAATGTCAATGTGCATACCCGTCAGAGTGTAAGTATCTTGAGAGAAAAGCTGAACATAAGAAGCATCAGTTGTGGTGTGCAAGAGAGACGATTGTGCTGGTTTGGACATGTGGTGAGAATGAATGAGGATAGCTGCGTGAAAAAGTGCCACACCCTAACAGTTGAGGGAACCCGTGGAAGAGGTAGGCCCAGGAAGACCTGGGCTGAGGTGGTGAGGCAAGACCTTCGAACATTGGGCTTCACCGAGTCGATGACTACTGACCGAGACCTTTGGAAATGTGCTGTGCGTGA
>NC_068985.1:13818806-13827539 GCF_001194135.2 Octopus bimaculoides
ACCGTTGCCAATACTGCCTGACTGGCCTTTGTAGGGTTTTCGAGCGAGATCGTTGCCAGTGCCCCTGGACTGGCTCTTGTGCGGGTGGCACATAAAAGACACCATTTCGAGCGTGGCCGTTTTCGTGCGGGTGACACGTAAAAGCACACACTACACTCTCTGAGTGGTTGGCGTTAGGAAGGGCATCCAGCTGTAGAAACTCTGCCAAATTAGATTGGAGCCTGGTGTTGCCATCCGGTTTCACCAGTCCTCAATCAAATCGTCCAACCCATGCTAGCATGGAAAGCGGACGTTAAACGATGATGATGATGATGATGATCGATTCGTCCGTGGTGCGCTAACAGCGCCATCCAAGCGGGATCACTGCCAGAGCAGTGGTCTCGCTCCAGTGCCGGTGGCACATAAAAAGCACCATCTCAGTGCGATCGTTTCCAGCTTCGCCTTACTGGCACTTGTGCCGGTGGCATGTGAACAAAACATTGGACTGACTCCTGTGCAGGTGGCACGTAAAGAAACACCATTTGAGCGTGGCCGCTGCTAGTACCGTCGGACTGGCCCTCGTGCCGGTGGCATGTAAAAAGCACCCACTACACTCTTGGAGTGGTTGGCGTTAGAAAGGGCATCCAGCTGTAGAAACTCTGCCAGATCAGATTGGAGTCTGGTGTAGCCATCTGGTTAGCCAGTCCCCAGTCAAATCGTCCAACCCATGCTAGCATGGAAAGTGGACATTAAGCGAAAATGATGATGAATAAAATATATATACACAAATTATAAAATTTAAAAAAATTATACAGTACAATACTGTTTCTACTTCGCAGATTTTCACCTATCGTTTTAGAACGCAACACCAGCGATAGTTGAGGGATTACTGTACACCATCGATTTTTCTGTAACTGACAGTCAGGCATCTCTTTAATCTAGATAAATTATGAGGGTAACATGAAAATTCTTTGGCCACCAGTCTAGTCCACTGCACGACCACAGGTAGCATTGTGTGTACTGTGTGTTTACACACATTATTTACACTGCCTTTGGTGGTGGTGATGTCAAAATTTTGAGAGATATTCTTATTTTGCTTAAAGTTACTCTAAGCTATAGTTATTGCAAGTAAGAGAACTGAGAGCCTTCAATGATAAAGTCAAACATAAGCACCAATCCATATCAATCCAAGATAAAATAGAACTGTTGAAAAAAATTAGCCTGTATTTGCTAAAATCTTCAGCATTTAAACCAACTATATTTGGTTCAAAGATTGTATCTGTTTATATTCAAACTGGCCAGAACTGGTCTCTTACACCTACCCTACAATGTCATTCTAAAAGTAAACAATCATATCATTGACATCTTGAAGCTATGAGAAAATACCTGATTAATTCAAAACAATGTGAATGAATAAGCATTGAATTTGTCAGAGCAATCTGAATGCTAAAGGGTTAATTTAAGTTTCTAGCACTTCTTGATACTTTAGACCCAAGCAGGGCAGGGGATAATGTGAACAATATGCAAATTAAACAAAAGGTCAATGACATAACAAAGACATTTCTTTTGAAAAGGATACAAAAGTTTGGCTAAAATTTTGATGATGGGAATTAAAGAATTTATCCACAGAGTAGGGACCTCCTCGTTCAACATTTTACTATTGATTAACGTCGTCCGCACTTGAAGACCACCGATTCCTCGTAGAAAAAGTTCTGCCAATGTCAGGGAGGGTTGGCCTTTTGAGAGAAACAACAACAAGGAAATTAAAAACATACAATAATAATAAATGATAAGAGTCAGGGCATTTCATTTACAGAATCAAAGGTTCCCACTGAGATTACCAAATGTATACCTTAAATATTACAATCTAACGAGCAAATTAATTAAATTGTTACATTTTTTTTAGCTTACAGTGAATGCCATGTAATTAGCTCCCAATGAACAGAATCTGTGATTCAGATTTAATTTCAAATCAATCTATTTTTTAATTACCTCTTCTAATGGCCATGTCAAAAACAGGAATGTTGCAACTCCCATTTCACCACCACTTCCTAACGCCAACCACTCCAAGAGTGTAATGGGTGCTTTTCATGTGCCACCAGCACGAGGGCCAGTCCGGCGGGACTGGCAACGGCCACGCTCAAATGGTGTTTTTTATGTGCCACCAGCACAGGAGAGGTTCATGTGAGAGGCCAGATTTAGCTGGTTTGAACATAAAACAGCTAGAATACTTTGGCCGATTTAAATGCTAAAGGGTTAAATAATTTCCTAATTAAAATGTAATTCAAAATACGTTTGTGGTGTTTTGTATAATTTTATGTATTGTTTTCCTTTTTCCATCAAGAGATGAAAGGCAAAATTAGTGGCCTGACTGGCTGCCGTGCCAGTGGAAAGTAAAAAGCACCATTCTAGCGTAATTGATGCCAGTGCTGCCTGACTGGCCCCCATGCCGGTGGCACGTAAAAGCACCCACTACACTCTTGGAGTGGTTGGCGTTAGGTAGGGCATCCAGCTGTAGAAACCTTGCCAGATTAGATTGGAGTCTAGTGTAGCCTTCTGGCTTGCCAGTCCCCAGTCAAACCATCCAACCCATGCCAGCATGAAAAGTGGACGTTAAATGACGACGATGATGATGATAACCGAGGACAAATTTATGTACTCCCTCCATAAACTACAGTTCCCTTTGGTCAAACTCATTCAGAACATGTATATATCTGAACACCAACTTGACATCTTGGAACCCAAATCAGATAATGTGTGTTCAAAACACACATTATCCAAGGTGACTTCAAAAAACCAAAATAAGATAAATTGACCCTTAATCTTAAGAAAAGCTTATTCTGTCAACAGAATACAAACACTTGAGTTATTGAAGAGGCTCTTAATTTATCGAGGAATTTAAAATGAAAACGTTTGAAATTTAATTGAAGAACATGACATTCAGCAGGCATAATTGAGCTCTTAATCAGAGCATTTTCCTTATATACCCCACAAAACAAATTCCATCTTCATATGTCTTCTTACACCTTCATATGGTCCACATTTACCCCAAATTGTCATAGTTGGCTATTAGATTTATACAAAGGGGTTTCCGATTTCAAAGCATAAAAAGGCCCACATAAGAACATTAAAAAGGAACCCACTTCAATATATTGAACATTAAGAACGCTGGCACTGACCTGAGCCTATGTGTGGTGTGTATACTGGTGTCTGTGCTGTGGCCTCTGATATGTCAAGTGCTGCCAGTTGTGTTAGGTTGAATTCTCTAGAAAACAAAATTCAAATCAGCTGCATATTTTAAATTATCACTCATCAAAATATAAGACATTTGAAACAAAACAACTTCTACATTTCAAACACAGTCATTATGGACTACGTTCTCCTCCATCTTCCTTTTAAATTTTCAGCACAAGGCCTTCCTCTACACATAAAATGCACAACTTTCTTTGACTGTACCATGGACTTGAATTATTTTCTCACAGTATTTTATTAGAAATTTCATATTGTATGTACACACAGAGACATATACATAGATACATACTGACACCCAATAAGAACAAAATAATTCTTACGAAAGCCACATGCAGTACATTTGGTGATGTGTGCAAAGCTTGGTCAAACTAGAATTAAATAATGTCAAAGAAGCAGCTCTGAATAAAATAATTCACGTAGAGTCAACAAGTTTGATAAAACTATCTGTTATGGAAATAGTCTAGAGAGAAAGAACAAAATTATTGTTCCATGAGAAGGAACAAAATTATTTTTAAAGCATCTTAAACTATATTCATTTCTGCAAATTTCAGAAAAATTTTGCGAAGAGATGTGTTAAAAAAAGAAACTTGCTTCAGGTACAAGAGGGTAGAGAGCTTCTGCTGAAAAATAAATTTCCTGTTTCAGCCTTCAAACAGTTAAACTAATAGAAAATATATACATACACTGTATTAGCTGGGCTTGGCAATGCAACAGTAGTCATCACCCACTTCAGAACAAGGTAACACCGAAAATTGAGGATCACTTGAGGCATTAAATTGATCTGTAGAGACCAACATCGTCCACTTCCACAATGAGCCTGGAATTAGAGTTCATTAGAATTGGTCAGAGAAGTAATGGTCTTGAGTTTATACATGGAAACTTGTTATGACAACTTTTATGCTGTATACAACATGCAAGAGATTATTTGAGGGCATAATCATCATCATCATCGTCGTTTAACGTCCGCTTTCCATGCTAGCATGGGTTGGACGATTTGACTGAGGATTGGTGAAACCAGATGGCTACACCAGGCTCCAATCTGATGTGCTTGGTAAAAGAAGTTTAGCGCTTATTTTAGTATTCATGTAGTCATCTGCTTTAGATAAGTTACTAGAGCCAGTCAGTCGGTCCTGGCATTGATCATATTTGGATAGTGCTTTTCACGTGCTGCCGGCACAGGAGCCAGTCAGGTGGACCTGGCATCGACCACGTTCAAATGATGCTTTTTACGTGCCACTATTCATTTACTGTCTGCTGTCCAAGCTAGCAAGCTGGAGAGGTTGATCAGGCTCCAGTTGGATTTGGCATGGTTTCTACGGCTGGATACCCTTCCTAACGCCAACCATTTTAGAAAGTGTGCTAAAGCCAACCACTTTACCAAGTGTGCTTTTTATGTGGCACCGGCACAGGGCTCTTGCAGGCCAATCCTCTTCACCAGGGATGGTGGCCATAACACTTCTGCTGAGGAGTACGAGTCAACACTCCAAAAAATAATTATTTCACGTTCTCTCAAAGTTTATACTTATGACATCAAGATGGAAGATGTTTAAAAGAATTACAGATAAATGAATGGTTCTAGAATACAAACAAAATCAATAAAGTTTTTTTACCTGGTCACCACATTTCATTGCAATTAAGAGCAGCAAAAGGAGGTCACGAGTGGCATTTAGACGAGTGCAAACAAAATGTTCCATATGTGCAATAATGACAGATGTTGCACAGTTACTTGCAAAAAGCTGACCCCAATCAATCTGTGATAAGAGACCTGCAAAGAAAGAAAGAAAGCAGAATGATTACATTTTTTTTTTTTTTAATTCCTTTACTTAAATTTCAAATAGAATATTTATAACATGTTTACTCAAGCTTAGAACTGGGGCAGGATAGATTTTCAAATTTAGACATTAATTCTTTGATCCAACCTGTTTGGTCAATCTTTTACAGCCATTGGACAAATGTTGAGATGCGCTTTATTTTCCCTTGCACAACTACCTGCTATCTTCCACACTTTTATTTACATGTAATTAAAGAAAATATTTAGCAGATTTAGCTGTTGTTTCTAGTACATTGCATGGCCACCTGCTGTCTTCCATGCTTTTATTTACATGTAACTAAAGAAAATATTTAGCAGATTTAGCTGTTGTTTCTAGCACATTGCATGACTACCTGCTGTCCTAATTTCCATGGCATATAAATTCTTCATCTGGACAGGACGTAGGGGCTGGTTTCCTAGTTGTTATGGCGCATATATTCCCCATCTGGACAGGACACTGGTCTGTTTGCAAGATTATTCATTTCTGCCAGCTGAGTTTCACTCAAGAACACAACGCATTGCCTGGTCCAGGAATTGAAACCACAATGTTACGAACACGAGTCCAACACCCTAATCACTAAGCCACGCACCTCCACATATCACTCACTATGGAACCACATATACAGAGAAAAGCATTTCAAACTTACGTGATGACTCATTCAGATCCAAAGAGTCTAGTTGTAGTGTGCTGAGGTTTAAATGGGCCGAAATCACACGAACAGCGCTGACTAAATCAATTACATTTTCCAAGTGAGATTTGATGTTGTCAATCAGAAGGTCATTCAAAGCTAAACTGATTTTAGATAAACAGAAAAGAAAAAAGAATTCATAAACAGAAACAATCTAATAACAATTTTCTAAGCAGATACAAAAACATTATATAAATAACGTCATATGTAAACAAACTTAAGTTTGTTTTTGAAGCGCTGAAATGTATTGTAGTACAAGTAGAAAGATATATTTTTTTCAACGCGTAAATACTGATAGAACCGTATACATGGGATAACATCCCTTACAGAGCAGAAAAATCTGTCAGCAACCAGCCATGAGAATCGAACTCACATCCTTTTGATTTCCGGTCAAGTGCTCTACCATTAAGTTAAACTGCTTTACTGACAAATTCTGCAATTTAGAACTTTTTTCTCGAGTTAAAGTATTTCAACTTTTTACTAATTTAATTTTCTGCAGGTCCAATACCAGCTTGATGTCTGGGGTGAATAAGGCACAAAAAAACTGTACAATATGAAAGGGATTTAAAAGACCAAATATACTGCATCATCCATTGTGCGGAGTAAGAAAGAAGGCATTCTGATCTTGGGTAGAAGGGTCCATTTGAAAAATATATTGCAGTCTCCAATCAAAGCCAATATAAGCAGCTATAAACCTGCAAATTGTTGTTGGAGGTATAGGGTAGAAGTACAAAGGATGTGTGTCCAAGGACCCTGAAAAGAGTCCAGGTTGGAACAACCATTAAGGATTGGGAAATGGAATGTCTAATGATAGTTGCTTCTGATAAGACTCTATGGAAGTAGATGCCTGAGGATTCTACCCTAACAACTCTCCCAGGAGTAATGGGCAGAGAAGATGGATGGATGACTAATTTAATGAATTGCATCAAAATTTTTTTTTAAGAAAAATCTGATAATTTTAATATCTAACTGAAATTCCTATTTGGATATCAATACTACAGGAATAAATTCTATTTTATACCCTAATTGGGTTTTATAATAAGTACATTGTATCCCTAAGTGTTGTAAGAGTGGATTAAATGAGTTGGAGACAAGGAGAGTATCCAGCTGTAAAATACAGCTGTATAAAACCTGTCCAACTCATACCAGAATGGAAAAGCAGACAAACAATAATGATGACAATTCTTTCTATGAATATGACAAACATAATATTTGAGAAGCCTTATAAGGACTTGCATCTCAGTTACTCTGCTTGAAGAAATATTTAAACCAAATGCAATATCAGTAATATAGGTAACCAGAAAGCCCTAATACAAGATTACAAAATTAAAGAGTTAGATAAAAGACATCTTGTAAATGTAGTTGTTTGCAACTGGTATTTTTAGACTTCATTTTCTGTCTTTATGATAACTTGAGTGTTCCGTTGCAATAGGTCAAGCCTTTCTGATTTCTGCAGGAGAAATCTGAAATTGAAATCGAACCGAATCCGATGACTGGCACCCATGCCAACCTCTCCTTCATTGGACACTAAACTCTGCTTGAAAAGACCTATTGGGGCAAGTGAAATCGTAATTGAACCATACTCGATGACTGGTCACCACGCCAGTGGAGCACTAACAGCACTGTCGAGCATGTTCATTGCCAGAGCAGCCGTCTGGCTTCCATGCTAGTGGCCCATAAATAGCACCATTTGAGCATAATCGTTACCAGTGTTGCCTTCTAGCGCTTGTGCTGTTGGTACGTTAGAAAATCATTCGAGCGAGGTCGTTGCCAGTGCCGCTGGACTGGCTCCTGTGCAAGTGGCATGTAAAAAACACCTTTTTGAGCGTGGTCGTTGCCAGTACCGTCTGACTGGCCTTCGTGCCGGTGGCACATAAAAGCACCCACTACACTCTCGGAGTGGTTGGCATTAGGAAGGGCATCCAGCTGTAGAAACTGCCAAATCAGATTGGAGCATGGTGCAGCCATCCGGTTCACCAGTCCTCAGTCAAATCGTCCAATCCATGCTAGCATGGAAAGAGGACATTAAACGATGATGATGAATTCTAGGAGAAATTAACTGTAGTACTTCAATGTGAAAGTGCATGGCCTAGTGGTTAGGGTGTTGCACTCATGATTGCCAAATCATGGGTTCGATTTCCAGACTGCGTGGCGTATTGTGTTCTAGAGCAAAACACTTCATTTCTCCCTGCTCCAGCGCTCCGTGGGTACCAGCATATCAAAGACCGGACCCAGCATTTCCTCTGTGTTGTAAAACAAGGTGACTAAAAAACGTTAAGGTGAGATTTGCACTCCAGCCTCATAAAACCCTCACCAGCAATGATTACCCAAACAAACACATGGGTTAGAGGCTTGTCCCCTGAATGGCACAAAGGTGTCATCAGCCAGGAGTTGGCCATCACCAACAAATGACCGATGCAGCAAGATGTTGCTACAGCACGTACCCCCATACTATTACTAATACTTCAATTACACAGCTAATCAAACAACAACCAGCAAGTCATAATAAAGGGTTGCATACATACAGAACCATGAAACATTGATGTCATACTTTTTTTCCTTTCAATTGTTTGAGTCATTTGACTGCAGCCATACTAGAGCACCACCTTTAGTCGAACGAATCGACTCCAGGACTTATTCTTTGTAAGCCTAGTACTTATTCCATTGGTCTCTTTTGCTGAACCGCTAGGTTACAGGGATGTAAACACACCAACACCAGTTGTCAATGCGATGGTGGGGGCAAACAGACACACAAACACACACACATATATATATATATGTATATATGTATATATATATATATATAATTATGTGTATTTCTTCTATCTTAATGAATAAAAATTCTTCGGATAGAATAAATGGGTTAATAGAAACCAATGTAGCAAAGAACACAAAATAACTGTGGTTTAGTTCCTGTTTTTAAGGCAGGAACTCCTTGAAATTTTGGGTATTTGAGTATATTTAAAAATTTAAGGAATGGAGAAAACGCATGTTATATAACAT
>NC_068985.1:13827755-13831698 GCF_001194135.2 Octopus bimaculoides
ATATATACACACACACACACACACACACACACACGACAGACTTCTTTCAGTTTCTGTCTACCAAATCCACTCACAAGGTTTTGGTTGGCCTGAGGCTATAGAAGAAGACACTTGCCCAAGGCACCATGCAGTGGGACTGAACCCAGAACCATGTGGTTGGGAAACAAGCTTCTTACCACACAGCCATGTTTGTGCATATACTTAAATACAAATTATAGAAAACTTTGAAAGCACATACCAAGAATCTACCAAGCTTCCAGCAGCCTGTTCAAGGTCGAGGGTCACTGAAGCTTCGTATTCCAGTTGGCTCCCAAGGTCCTCACTGACATCTCCAGCTATAAGCTGCATACATTTGAATACATGCAGCACATCTGTGACCATGTGGCCCTCTACAAAACAACAATAAATAATTCAAATATCATCAACACAGTAACGTAATACATTGTCCTCAACAACAACAACAACATCAATAATGTATCAGATGATCCACTTAGTCTAATGACTGGCCAGTCTACTGACTGAAGCAAGTATGATACAAAGACCCCTATTCTCACTATATGATGATGTGACAATAGAATCGCCTCAGGTTAGACCCTTGGTCTCCGTTGTTATAGCTATTGGTTCGATCCGTGCAATGACTAAAGGAAATAGTCTAATAAAGGGGCATATGAGCCCTCGACAGAAAAAAGGAAGGCCTTACGCACATTATTCAAGGTGATGACTTGTGACCGAGACGTTTGGAAATATGCAGTGCGTGAGAAGACTCGGCAAACCAAGTGAAACCATAATCCAAGGCCTCTGCCAGGGGTGTAGCCAGCCCACTTATGCGTACCTTTCCTTCATTGGACACTAAACTCTGTTTGCGAAGACCTGTTGACGCAAATGAAATCGATCCAAATTCGACGACTGGCACCCATGCCAACCTCTCCTTCATTGGACACTAAACTTGGCTTGTGAAGACCTGTTGGAGCAAGTAAAATCGAAATCGTGATTGAACCAAATTCGATGACTGGCACCCGTGCCAGTGGAGCACTAAGAGCACTGTCCGAGCATGATCATTGCCAGAGCATTTGTCTGGCTTCCATGCCAGTGGCATGTAAATAGCACCATTTGAGCGTGATCATTACCAGCATCGCCTTACTGGCACTTGTGCCGGTGGCGCATGAAAAAACATTCGAGCGAGATCGTTGCCAGTGCCGCTGGACTGGCTCCTGTGCAGGTAGCACGTAAAATACACCATTTCGAGCGTGGCCATTGCCAGTACTGCCTGACTAGCCCTCGTGCTTGTGGCACGTAAAAGCACCCACTACACTCTCGGAGTGGTTGGCGTTAGGAAGGGCATCCAGCTGTAGAAACTCTGCCAGATCAGATTGGAGCCTGGTGCAGCCATCTGGTTCGCCAGTCCTCAGTCAAATCTTGCAACCCATGCTAGCATGGAAGGCGGATGTCAAACGATGATGACTATATTAGGAGATATTCAGGTTAGAGAGGTGAGTGATAGAGAACATGAATATATAAATATGCAGATACCAGCTTTTAGAGTGAAAAACAAGTAAAAAGTGTCCCCTACACTTCAGAGATGGACTATAAATAAGGGTTGAGAAATTTGTGACACTGAGAGGAGTTTGTGGTTTGTGTGAAAGTAAAAGGCAATGTGTAAGGTCTAGGTTTGATTAGAGTTCAAAGCTGTTAGAGAAGAGACAAGCAAATGGTCTGGTAGGTTTAGTTTTTTGCATATAGGGAAATGTAGAGGGTATTGGGGCATTTTGAGGTCATGGTAACTCCTTATCTATATATACTGACAATGCCGATATCACCTAACTGGCACGGGAAAAGCACCTTTCAAGTGTTGGGCCTCACAGAGGCAATGTGGGCGATGCTGATGCCATGTAATTAGCACCTGTGCCAACGGCACGTAAAAAGCACCCTCTGAGCATCACAGAAGTAATGTGGCCAATGCCAGTGTCAGGTAACTAGCACCTGTACCAGTGTTGTACCAGTGGCACATAAAAAGCATCTTCCAACTGTTGGGCCTCACGGAGGCAATGACAAAGAGCGAGACCTTCAGCAACATGCCTGAGTAGAAGACCCATCAAGCCAAGTGAAATCATAGTTGTGGAAGATACTGGTGTCAACCAACTGGCACCCATGTTGGTGGCATGTAAAAGCACCCATTACACTCTTGGGAGTGGTTGGCATTAGGAAGGGTATCCAGCTGTAGAAACCATGCCAAATCAGACTGGAGTATGGCACAGCCCCTCAGCTTGCCAGCCCTGGTCAAACTGTCCACTCCATGCCAGCATGGACAATGGACGTATGATGATGATGATGATGATGAGATCCATGGGCCAGGAAGCAGTGATAAACTTGGCTGCCAAGAGGGTACAAAATACAGAGATTGCAACATAACATTCTATCATCCTATAGAGTTAACCACTGCATAATGTAGTATGGTCCTCTCAGTTCAGCAAAGGATATGGTTTATCTAGACCTTGAGATTTGTGAGTCATGTCTCACCATTTGTCTGACTACCTGTGTGCCATCAGTACAGGTGTTACAAAGGGCATCCAGTGATAGAAACCATGCCAAAACAGACAAATGGAGCCTAGCCAGCTCGTGTCAAACCGTCCAACCCAGGCCAGCATAGAAAACGGATGTTGAATGATGGTAGAGCTACAAAACATAATAGTTTTTTTTTGTTTAGAGATCAGCAAAATTAGCAGTGCTGTAGAGTCCATGCGGCAGCTGTAGATCAGAGTCACCAAGTGACAGCAACAAATAATCAAAATGATAAACAAACACACACACACATAAAACAAGAAAGAAACTATTGTTTTACTACAATGCAAACAATTACCTGCTCTGCATTCGACAGCATTGAGAAGGACAACAGCAGCTTCAGCATTACCGTCTCCAATGTAAAGCTCTTCAACAATGTCACAGGGACAAAAATAAGTCAGATGATTCTGTGATGGAGAAATAAAGAGAATATCAATTATTTAAAGTAATTAGTGAGTCATTCTGTAATGGAAATAGAACAGTGGGGGTACTTAATAACAGGAAATATGAATAAGAATATCAGTTAATTAGTAGCGAGTGAGGTACTCGATCATTTAAAGTAATGAGTGGGGTACATGTTAATTAAAAGTAGTTAATTGTGTATTTCATCATCGTCATTTAACGTCTGCTTTCCATGCCAGCATGGGTTGGACGATTTGACTAGGGACTGGCGAACCAGACTCCAATCTGATCTGGCAGAGCTTCTACAGCTGGATGCCCTTCCTAATGCCAACCACTCCGAGAGTGTAGTGGGTGCTTTTTACGTGCCACTGGCACGAGGGCCAGTCCAGCGGTACTGGCAACGACCATGCTCAAATGGTGTTTTTTACGTGCCAAGTCAATGGTATAACTAATAACGGAAATAGTCATAGGAGTACATGATAACTAAAAATAATCAGTGGAGCACCAAATTATTTTCTAATTTTGGTACAAGGCCAGCAATTATGAGAAGAGGATGATGATGCCAGATTGTCTCCTTGCCTTGACTTCACGTGATGGTCGTTAAACAAGCATCACTGTAGAAGTGGGGCTGTTTGTTTCCAACACTTTTGTGAAAACACGTCTGGCCATGGCAAAATATCACCTTGTTTGGAAACAGGTGAGGGTTGGGAACAGGAAGGCATCCAGCTGTTCAGAACAGCAAGGCATTCATTTGATCCATGCAAGCATTGAAAACTGGGCATTAAACAGGGGGGGGGGAGAGAAAGAGAAGTACTTGGCAGGTATTATTTTATTGGCTGTGATTAATACTAAACTAGGGGTGGTGGTGGTGGGGATGACAGATAACAATAACCTTTTTTTTTTTTTTACTTCCAACAAAAAACTGACTGAAACAGCTAAAATTCTTCACATAAAACACTGAAAAATTACCTTTCGTATGCAG
>NC_068985.1:13832116-13840722 GCF_001194135.2 Octopus bimaculoides
ACTGGGCCAATCTAATCGACTACCCCCTCCCCCCTCACCAAAATTCCAGGCCTTGTGCCTACAGTAAAAAAGAATATTTAAAGGTGGCGTGCTGGCAGAAACGTTAGCACGCCGGGCGAAATGCTTAGTGGTATTTCGTCTGTTTTTACGTTCTGGGTTCAAATTCCACTGAGGTCAACTTTGCCTTTCATCCTTTCGGGGGGGGGGGGGTCGATAAATTAAGTACCAGTTGCATATTGGGATCGATCTAATCAACCGCATCCCCCACCTACCCAAAAATTTCAGGACTTGTGTCTAGAGTAGAAAAGAATAAGATCATTTCTGCGCATATAGAAAGTTTTGTTTAGCTACCATATTTGGCACAGAACAAGTGACATCGACCTCCTTTCTTGTATTCCTTGAAAGGATTTAAACCCAAAACAACACTGGACAATTAGACAGTGCTCCTCCTATCTATTTACACTTGGACATCGATGAAAGAGAAAATTACTCAAGGCCTTAACTCTAGCATTCAGGATTACTCTGTCAAATGTAATGCATATTTATTCACATTGTTTTGAATTACTCATGCATTATCTTGCAGCTTTGAGATTTCAGTGATGTGATCAATTAGTTTTAGGATGACATTGTAGGGTAGGTGTGAGAGGCCAGATCTGGCTGGTTTGAACATAAACCAGGAAGGATATTTTGGTTAGACATGGCCAGTTTAAATGCTAAAGGGTAACAGATATTAGCAGCCCTAAGCAACAGCAAGAAGCTCACAAGCCTCTTTGTTGGCTGATGAAGGTTTCTATTCTTTTATTTGTTTCAGTCATTTGACTGTGGCCATGCTGGAGCACCGCCTTTAGTCGAGCAAATCGACCCCAGGACTTATTCTATCAATCTTTTTTGCCGAACCACTAGGTTACAGGGATGTAAACACACCAACATCGGTTGTCAAGCGATGGTAGGAGGACAAACACACACATATATATATATATATATATATATATATATACGGTGGGCTTCTTTCAGTTTCCTCCTACCAAATCCACTCACAAGGCTTTGGCTGGCCCGAGGCTATAATAGAAGACACTTGCCCAAGGTGCCATGCAGTGGAACCGAACCCAGAACCATGTGGTTGGGAAGCAAGCTACTTACCACGCAGCCACTCCTGTGCCTATGGTAACCAGAACACAATAAGGCAATTATATTTAGACTGATCCTTCTTTTATTGTGTTCCATCCTGGTTACAATTCCTCAAGAAACTAGGTTCTTAAATTTCACTTGATATTAAAGGGAAAACAATAGAAAACATGATTTAACCTCTTGGTACTGGACACAGCAAGAATAAAATTTTGTCCAGTGTTCCAGTTGTAATTGGCAGTATTCATCTTCATCCAGTTGGTATTCCATAGCAGCATTGCGAATCTGAAAGATCGAAAGAAGACAAAGAGTAAAAAATAATTCAACAGCAAACAGTAGTTCTGTATCCTAAACAGAACAGGAATTGAACTTAAAAAGCCAATTTTTATGTTTCTTAGAGTTTTCGTAAGAAAACTGACTGACTAACAGCCTTACAGAATTATCTCCAACTCTTTAGGTTGTGAGTTCAAGTCAAACCAAAGTTAGTCTTACCCGCCATCTCTCCAGGGTTGGTAGAATAAAGTACTTACCAGGTTTTGAGGACAACAACTAAATGCTTCTACCAAATTTGCTAGCCTTGTTTCTAAATTCAAAACCATTTATCATCTGTGTTTTGTTCCCATTATTTTACTGGCCCTCGTGCCGGTGGCACGTAAAAGCACTCCCTACACTCTCGGAGTGGTTGGCATTAGGAAGGGCATCCAGCTGTAGAAACTCTGCCAGATCAGATTGAAAACTGGTGCAGCCATCTGGTTCACCAGTCCTCAGTCAAATCGTCCAACCCATCCTAGCATGGAAAGCGGACCTTAAACGATGATGATGATGATGATGATTGTTTCTAAGGAAAACAATCTAGTTTTAAATGCAAGCTATTACATTATATTATAAATTCAGTACAATTAACATGAATATCACTCATATGGAATACAAGATCATCGTTCGTTTAACATCTGCTTTCCATGCTGGCATGGGTTGGACGGTTTGACTGAGGACTGGCGAACCAGAAGGCTGCACCAGGCTCTAATCCGATCTGGCAAAGTTTCTACAGCTGGATGCCCTTCCTAATGCCAACCACTCAGAGTGTAGTGGGTGTTTTTATGTGTCACCGGCACGAGGGCCAGTCAGGCAGTACTGGCAACGGCCACACTCAAAAGGTGTTTTTTATGTGCCACCATCACAGGGAGCCAGTCCAGCGGCACTGGCAACGACCATGCTCAAATGTTGTCCACAGGATGTTTACACTAATCATTTCACAGCCAAGACATCACATTTATACATTATCATCATTTACGTATCATTGCTATTATCTTAAATAATTCTGTATTTTCACCCATCTGATATCAACTGGTCCAAGAATGCCTCCGATTCAATGATACAAACTTCCTGTTTTAAAGTGATCTAAATTAAAACCTCCCACCAAAATTTTATCCTGATTTATGTTCCAAACACCAGCTTAATAGTGACAAAGCCATTTTACTGAATTCTTTATTATTCTCAAAATTAATTGAATCAAAATCATTGTACAGTTCTATACTTAAGAGATGAGGAATTATGTACATTATTTATATGGCATAGTGGTTAAGAGCACGGGCTATTAACCCCAAGATTCCAAGTTCGATTCCAAGCAGTACCATAATAATAATAATAATTATAATAATAACATTGAAAAATACCTTAGGAATGAGAACCCAGGTTCCAAATTTCACCAAGACACCTGATGAAGGCAGGAGAGTATATCAGCCAAAACGTGTTAACAATAAACACGATGAGGACAAATATCCGTCAAATGTAAATAAAAAGCACTGTCTATCAATAGAAATCATCATCATCATTTAATGCTGGCATGGGTGGGATGGTTTCACAAGAGCTGACCAGGCAGAAGCTTGCACCAGACTTCTGCGACTCTTGGCAGGATTTTTACAGCTGAATGCCCTTACTAACACCAACCACTCAGTAGAGTGGAGTTAGTGCTTTTTATGTGGCACAAGTACAGGTGAGGTCAATTTTGGCAAGGTGTTTTTACAGCTGGATGCCCTTCCAAACACCAACCATTCAGCAGAGTGGACTGGGTGCTTTTAAGTGGCACCTACACTGACAGGGTCACCAAGTACTTGCAAGACAAAGAAAAAAAAAACTTTCAAGAGGGGAAGAGGCATTGGAGGAAGTGATCTTGTGTTGGATGATGAAAAAGTTGTAGTGAGACAGATACAGGTGTCTTGCTGTAGAGGAAGTACAGGGTTACCTGGGGTCAGAGAGAGAAAGATCAGGAATGAAGACAGAAACAGGTGTGCTACCGTAAAGAAAGTACAGTTACCCAACCTGAGGGGGAATGCAGCAGAAATATGGTACTAAAATGGTTAAGCAAGACTATTTAATGCAGTTCTATATTTAAGAGATGAGGAATTATGTACATTATTTACATTTGATGGATATTTGTCCTCATCTTGTTTGTTGTCAACACAACCTTTCGGCTGATATACCCTCCAGCCTTCATCAAGTGTCTTGGGGAAATTTCAAACCTGGGTTCTCATTCCTAAGGTATTTTTCAATGTTGTTATTATTATTACTATTATTATTAATCAGGTCACGGCCTGGAATCGAACTCAGAATCTTGGGGTTAGTAGCCTGCATTCTTAACCAGTGGTTAAGCTGAATAATAATAATAATAATACAACATCAAAAAATACCTTAGGAATGAGAACTCAGGTTCGAAATTTCCCCAAGACACCTGATGAAGGCTGGAGGGTATATCAGCCGAAATGCTGTGTTAACAACAAACAAGATGAGGACAAACATCCGTCAAATTTAAATAATGTACAAGACTATTTAATTTTAAATATGATTGATCTAATAACATTATTTTATACATCATATTAACAACTACAAACTCACTGGTTGGTGCATCTTGCTGCCCACTCTCCTATCAATTTGAGAATCTAAGTAGGACCACCATTATGCTAAATTCCCTTTTACCTCCAATGACTAGAAATCCAAAAATGAAATGTTTACAGTAAGGAAGATAAAACAAAAGAAAAAAAAAAAACCCCAATACTTACTTCAGTTTCAACAGTGTTTGTAACTTCCTCTTTAAGACTGATTAGACTGATGGTGTCTTGTCTAACATGGACTGAGCGTTTATAAACCTAGAGAAAGAAAATGTGTATGATTCTTGAATTATGAATAAAGTTTGACGATAAGTGCCTTGGCTTTTGGCAATAGATGACACCACAGAAAATGCATGTCTTCTTTGTTGCACACATGTAATTCCTCTAAAGTCTAGTTCTTCTCAAAATATTTATACATTGCTATTCATGCACGTTTATGCCATACATCCAACCAAATATGCTAGCTTCATTTCTTTTCAGTTTTCTTCAGTCCTCTGCTATTTAAAGCACATGTCTCACTATCAGCCAACATCACAATTTTAACGCATGCATTATATAATCTACCCTTCACTCTGAGGAGAAAAGACCATTGCTGCTAGCAACTGTAGTAGCACCTTTGATATTTTCCATTCTGTTCTTAGCTTGGCTACTATATTTTCAGAGCAAATACCTCCCCTGCTAATTACATTGGGGTAACAAAAGCTAACAGCTACTTCTAGTGAGACATCCAGGCATTTAAGAGTATCTAGTTCAGGTGTGCTCATAATATGTACTGCTTATGAAGCTAACTTTCTCTGTAGCCTATAACTCAAATTAGATAGTTTTCTATAGGCATAAGGATTTAAGTATGAAATCATTTAAGTCACAGAGGAAAATGCATATGAAATACAACTATTTATTTTTTTGCCAAACTTTATAATAAATAATTCAGAATTTGAAACCAGGAAATACATTCTTTTTGAAAATATGATGATGATGATCATCGTTTAACTTCTCTTTTCCATGCTGGCATGGTTTGGATGGTTAGACAAGGATCTGGCCAAACACTAATTGTGAAATGGTTTCTATGGCTGGATGCTGTTCCTAATACCATCCAGTTTACAGTGTGTTGGTGGCTTTTAAAACGTGCCACTGGCACCTGCAAAGGACAAGCCTGTATGTATGGAAGACAGAAAAAAAAAAAAAATTAAAACCTAGTTAGTTTCAGAGTAATAACTGGTTGATGATGTTTAGTCAAAGTTCAGTTCTGACTGAGTAGACCTGTAATCAAAAGTGTCCCAGACATGACCAATCCAACTTGTCTACTTCCAGACATAGTGTATCTCATATAACATTATTTAATGTGTTATATTTTTCAAGACCCTAGGATATGATTTGAGAGTGTGATCCTTGTTATTTCAAATAAGGTCAAGCAACTTTATAGAGCTTCCTTTGATGGTTCATGCAATCAGTTGGGCAGATAAGCTACAGAGAGAGAGGCATCTAGATAGACACCAGTCTCAAGTACAGCATTTTAAGAAACACTAAAACCTCTTGAAAAGAAAGTAATACTTACATTAAGGGCACGTACAATGTCCTGAGTGCTGAAGCAACCAGGATAAAAGATTTTCTCCATGTAAACATCTCGAGGATCACGGTAATTAGGAATCCAAAGGTCGGCTGTTTCCGGAGGTTGTAAGATCACATCAGTCCATTCTTTTGCAGCAGTCTGATCACTGCAGATAATATTTTCAATGAAGTAAAATAAGCATTATACACAGAAGGAAAGCTTCCATCATTTCTTAACAAGGTATTTATAATTATAGGTCAGGAAACATGTGAAGTTGTGATATTTAAGCTTCTTACAATAAAAATATTGGGACGTCAGATAAATTTGTTTTTTCCATTTATTTTCATCCTATACAGTGTTATCTGAATCAACACAAAATAATATTCTTTATTGTAGTGTTTTCTTTCTTTTTTGTAAACCATTTTTCCATTGTAACTTTTGTTTAAGGTTTTTTCAAAATTTGAACAAATCTTACCATTTTTCGAACATAAAGCTATGAAGTACCAATTAAAAAAAACAAAACAATTGATCTGACAATCCTTACAGTTACATAAGACAATTCCAATTAGAAACTGGAAATGGATCTAAGATGTAAGTTGGTCAAGAAGTTACTGATATACTGAACAATCTAAGTCAGAAAGAACAAAAATCTGACAAGATTTTGGCTCTAGTTATTGAAATAATACATATTTCTGTCACAAACTAAAGAAAAAGATGATTTATTGCTTAAATTCAAGTAAATGAAAAACGTACCTTGGAAATAAAGCTATTCTAGCAATTGGTTCTCCAGAACTACTGCTCCAAAGAGTTAATAAACGATCTCCAGTCAGGCAGAAATCAGTTAAATCTTCCTGGAAAGAGAAAAATAAAGATTCGATATTTAAATAGTTATTTTCTGTTTGCAATTTTAGTTTTTCTATATTAACACCCAGATTGCAATTATGTTTTTTAGTTACTCTTTGAGTTGTGATTGTTCTTAACCTTTTAGCATTTAAACCAGCCCGAATATTCTGTTTTATACCCTCACATCTACAATGTCGGCAGTGCCATGTAAAAAGCACCCAGTACACTCTATGGAGTGGTTGGCGTTACAAAGGGCATCCAGCCATAGAAACCAAGCCAAAACAGACTTTGGGACCTGGTGTGGCCCTGGCCTTGCCAGCTCCTGTCATGCTACCCAACCATGCCAGCATTGAAAATGGACATTAAATGATGATGATGACAATGATGACATTATTGAAATCTTGAAGCTATGAGATAATTCATGATTAATTCAAAACAATGTGAATAAATAGGCATTACATTTGTCAGAGTAATCTGAATGCTAAAAAGTTTCATCATCATCATCATCGTTTAACGTCCACTTTCCATGCTGGCATGGGTTGAACGATTTGACTGAGGACTGGTGAACCAGGTGGCTACACCAGGCTCCAATCTGATTTGGCAGAGTTTCTACAGCTGGATGCCCTTCCTGACGCCAACCACTCTGAGAGTGTAGTGGGTGCTTTTACGTGCCACCGGCAAGAAGGCCAGTCAGGCAGTACTGGCAACGGCCAAGCTCAAAATGGTGTATTTTATGTGCCACCTGCACAGGAGCCAGTCCAGCAGCACTGGCAACGACCTCGCTCGAATGTTTTTTCCCGTGCCCACAGTTAGTTGCCTTGCCTTTCTTCTTTCAAGCATGATAGCATGAAAACACACACCGAAAATATGGTTTGGCTTTAAGCTTCCTTACAATATATTCCAAGTTCTGCCTGCAGCTGTCAGTCAGTTATAAGAACAACAGAAGCTTCAGCTATGGACACATTGAAATAATTACTTTCTCTCACGATTAGATTACTAAATAAAAAGAAGAAAATTTATGAATGATAGAAGTACTAACCGAAGGTCCAAATATCGAACCAATATGATGTAACTGGTATCTACCATCATTGAAAGAGGATTCAATGAAACAAAACTGAAAAATATAAAAAAAAAATTTAAAAATCAACAACAAAGATTGGTTGAAAATATAAGCAATTCAAATAGATGTGAACATACAGGACTATATCAGGGTACACAAACTACTTGATTCTGAAACAGGAGAGTAATGAGTCTTCTCAAAGGATACAATACAATAGCAAGTTTGGAACAGATGAATTTGTGACTGTATATTTTGTTAATAAATTTCATAAAAATACAATAGTCGTTACTGACAGACATTGTAATAAAATCTTTCTCCTGCTTCTCCTACCACATCAAAATATAACCATGTGTAGAGTAACTGACTGTATTTAACCCTCTTGTTAACATATTGCTGTCAAACTACAATGCTTCTCTTTCAATTAATTCTGAAGATAATGAAGAATTTAGTGAATATTTTGATATTAATCTATAATTTAAAATATAAATTAACATAAAAATTTGACAGAATAGAACCAGTGCTGACAAATTGGAAATTTCTAATTTTGCTTAGTTATTACGGAAGGACTTAGTGCCTTTTTATTATTGTATTCTACGACCCATCGTAACGTTTCTATTTAGATTAAATCTCAGGTGGGAGGGCTAGGATTATCAAAAGGGTTAACAAAAATGGGAGATAAAGAGAAGTTGAGAGTTTTTATTTTGTCTCTTTTAATCTTGAGTGGAACCTTTCCACCGCATGTAAACAGGACAGTTAACAAAATGGAATCAGCATATTTCAACTTCCACACTACACCACACATAACCAGCCAACACACAATGGCATCTAAAATAAAAGGTTAATGGGTTTGGTTTTCTGAATATCAGTTACATTCAAACAGATCCAAACAAGTAACTAAACAACACAGTAGCTACAACCAAATTCTTACCCAACTAAAAATTTTATGAAGTAGTTGTATGCTGTCAACTTAATGTGACAGTCCCATGAAGGGAACAATACTACTGTTGTTTAGACCTAGGAAGCTGCACTGCTTCCTGTCGGCCTTGACACATTTCCTGTATCCTTATGTTTACAAGGGGGAGACAAGCACTTCCACCCAGCTAAGCCTGTATCCAGAGACATGTTTCTGATGACGAGCAAAAAC
>NC_068985.1:13841614-13845289 GCF_001194135.2 Octopus bimaculoides
AGCTGGTGTTAGGAACATAAATTCTGACTAAGGTTTGGTGGAAGATTTTAATTCAGAACTTATGAAAACAAAAACATTTGTACTATAGAGCCAGTTTCAGCCAGGCTGGTAACAAAAGGGTTAAAAATATCTTGGTGTTTAAGCCTTTTGTTACTGTATTTATTTTGAGATACTCTGTGTTTCATTCAATTAATTTTAAATATAACAAAGAATTTAGTAAAATAACTTAGTTATCATTAAGCTAGTGTTAGGAACATAAATTGTGACTAAGGTCTGGTGGAAGATTTTAATTCAAAACTTATGGAAACAAGACATTTGTGCTACAGAGCCAGTGGCAGTTTCAGACAGGTTGGTATTGAAAGGGTTAATAGAGTGTTAGAATGAAGACCCGTGAGTCCTTATTCCAATCCCAAACTTTGGCATGTTGACATTGTAATTTTCTTCTTGAAATTGATACTACTGTATCTTCTGGCCTTACAAGTCAAATTTTTTAGACCAAAATTTACAATCAATATAGGTAGGTTGACTTATACACCAAGATGACTTTGGAGAAGCAAAAATTACATGTGAAACATAGCAAGATTTGGAAATATAGTGACTATGTTTGAATGTTTACACTATATACATCAACTTGTATATATATATATAAAAATATAAATGTGCCCTTTTAAAGCCTAGCCAGGCTCATGGGCCTGGTTTCCCGGTTTCAATGGCGTATGTGTTCCCCAGCTGGAAGGGACGCCAGTCCAACGCAGCGTTGCTCATTTTCGCCATCTGAGTGGACTGGAGCAATGTGAAATGAAGTGTTTTGCTCAAGAACACAATGTGTCGCCCGGTCCAGGAATCGAAACCACAATCTTATGATCATGATGCTGACACCCTAACCACTAAGCCACGCGTCTTCACCAACTTGTATACACAGTAACTGAAATTCCAACAGTTTTGAGCTACCTTTAGGTAGTTAGGACAAGTGATAGAAGGGAAGGTTTCAATCACAAAGATACACAAATCAATATATAATGATCGTTACAATGGGATTCTCTCTACTTTTCTCTTTATCCAACAACATAATCATCCATAAAGAACACTGAAATCTTTAAAAAATCTAAAATGTGGTATTCTCTTACCGCCAATAGATGGAAGATGTGGATGTTGTTTATTACGAGTTAAATCAAGCAGATTAAAAACCATTAAGCATTCCTGAGTCTGAAAGAAAGAAAAAGAAAGCCAAAATCAAAAACACATTAAATTTTCTCTTGGAATCTGGTAAGATAAATCCTTCAGTTATTTTTTAGCCCCTACTCTGTTTATATTTTCGTCAAAATACGCACCTTTTATTTATTTCGAAAATAAAGAAGAATTTAATAAAATAACTCATCATCATCATTGTTTAACGTCTGCTTTCTGTGCTGGCATGGGTTGGATCGTTTGACTGGGGACTAGCAAACCAGGAGGCTGCACCAGGCTCCAATCTGATCTGGCAATATTTCTACAGCTGGATGCTCTTCCTAACACCAACCACTCCAAGAGTGTAGTGGGTGCTTTTTACGTGCCATTGGCATGGGAGCCAGTCAGGCAGCACTGGCATCGACCACGTTTGGATGGTGCTTTTTACGTGCCACCGTCACAGGGAGCCAGTCAGGTGGCACTGGCATTGACCCACGCTTGAATGATTCTTATTACATGCCACCAACATGGGTGCCAGCCAGACGGCGCTGGCATCGGCCACAACTACAATTTCCATTTATTTATCATTATAAACCTGCTACAGGCACATGAATGGCTGTGTGGTTAAGAAGTTGGCTTTTGAAACACATGGATTCACGTTCAGTTCCAGTGCATGGTACTTAGGGCAAGTGTCTTCTACTTGGACCTGATGAGTGAATGTGACTAATAGAAACTGAAAGAAGCCTGTTTATTTATATAAAAGGCTTCTTTCAGCCTCTATGCAGTTGTTTGATCTACTAAAAACAGCAGCCAAAATCACCAAATTACACCATGCTAGCTTAAAAAGATAGCTTTTTATATTTATATGTATGCAAGCTTCACTGTCTGTTTTGGCATGGCTTTTACAGCTGGATGCCAACCACCTCACAGATGGACTGGATGCTTTATCATGGCACCAGCATTGGTGAGGTCTACTTTGACAAGGTCTTGATGGTTAGATGCCCTTCCTAATGCGAACTACTTTATGAACGACATCCAACAAGCATTTGGTTTAAAACTTCTTTCCACAAAAAAAAAAAAAAAAAAAAAAAAAAAAAAAAAAAAAAAAAAGCAGGAAAAAGAAGACACAGAATCGCAACTCACCTTTGTTGACCACCATCTCAGTTTGTGATCTTTACATACACAGAATATAAAAACTTCATCATCAACAGCATCCATTACCAAGCTGAGTGCTTTTTCAGCTGTTTCTGAAGAACCCCTGAAACAGAAATGAGTCTTTCAATAATACAATCAATGCTGCTATAAACAAAATCAAACAACAACAGCAACAACAGCTGAAATCATTTTTGCCATGAGTATTTTCAGTTAATTAATTATCTAATTATCTAATGCTGTTCTTTCAACTTAACCCTTTAGCATTCAGATTATTCTGCCAAATGTAATAATACTAACGCCAACCACACTCTCGGAGTGGTTGGCGTTAGGAAGGGCATCCAGCTGTAGAAACTCTGCCAAATCAGATTGGAGCCTGGTGCAGCCATCTGGTTTCACCAGTCCTCAGTCAAATCGTCCGACCCATGCTAGCATGGAAAGCGGACGTTAAACGATGATGATGATGATTTATTCACAATGTTTTTAATTAATCTTGCATTATCTCATAGCTTTGAGATTTCAGTGATGGGATTGTTTTATTTTTAGAATGACATTGTAGGGTAGGTGTGAGAGGCCAGACCTGGCCTGTTTAACATGAAACATTTTGGCCAGATTTGGCTGGTTTAATGCTAAGGGGTTAAACAACAAAGAAGCTGATATGTAGCCACTTGCTAAAAATAGTTGTCAGATTTCCAACAGATCACAGAGTAATCTTAAAAAGAATACAGAACACAATGAAGGCTAAGACACATTCAAATAAAGACAGAATGGTAACTACAAGTCCCAGAACTTGAGACAGTAATGTCCAGGGCACTTATCACTACTTGAATGGCTCAATCTCAGAATCTCAGCTGATATTTCATGGTGATGACCCATACAAAGATAAGATTGCTTGCCAAAGGCTGCATTTACCCTGAAATCTAGAAAACACTTCAATTTTGAACAACTGCTGGTTTTAAAAAGCACCCATGATGGGGCCCACACATAAAGCACCCGTGCACAAGCCATGTAATGAGCACCCGTGCTGGTACCACATAGAAAAACACCCAGTATACTCTGTAAAGTGGTTGGTAACAGGAAAGGCATCCAGCCACAGAAACCGTGTCAAAACAGACTGGAGCCTGGAGCTCTTGTCAAACTGTCCAACTTATGCCAGCATGGAAAATGGACATTAAATGACACGATGATGATGATTTACCTACCAGTCTATCCACCTACATTAACTCTTTAGCATTTAAACCAGCCAAATCGTCATGGCACCTGTGCCCAGCATCGCCTTCCTGGCACTTGTGCCGGATGACATGTGTAAAGACATTTGAGCGAGATCGTTGCCAGTGCCGCCAAACTGGCTCCTGT
>NC_068985.1:13845299-13851648 GCF_001194135.2 Octopus bimaculoides
ATTTGAGCGAGATCGTTGCCAGTGCCGCCAAACTGGCTCCTGTGCTGGTGGCACATAAAATACACCATTTTGAGCGTGGCCGTTGCCAGTACCGCCTGATTGGCCTTCGTTCCGGTGGCACGTAAAAGTACCCACTACATTCTCGGAGTGGTTGGCGTTAGGAAGGGCATCCAGCTGTAGAAACTCTGCCAAATCAGATTGGAGCCTGGTGTAGCCATATGGTTCACCAGTCCTCAGTCAAATTGTCCAACCCATGCTAGCATGGAAAGCAGACAAACTACGATGATGATGATGATGATATCATGCAAATATTCTCCTTATTTTATGTTCAAACTAACCAAATCTGGCCTCTCACATTCACCCTACAATGTGGTTCTACAAAAATACAATCACGTCATTGTAATAGTGAAGCTAGAAGATAATGCATGATTAATTAGAAAGAATGTGAATAATTAAGCATTGAATTTAATAAAGTAATCCAAACGCTAAAGGGTTAAAATGTGTCTTGTGACTGCACAAAAGAAGCTGTGCTCAAACTATAGCTGCCATTTACAAGCAAGTACGACTTGGTAGCATATGCCATGCTTTCACCTGTTGTTTTAGGTGTACACATACTTACAAGCAGGTATAGATGTCACCCTCTTGGTCTTCCCACTCTTGACCCAGCAGAACACTGGGAATGTGATGGCTGAGGGATGGGGGAGAGATGTACTAGCAATCAGCAAGGGTTAATTTCCAGCTGAGCAGTAGTTCCCAACCTTTTCACTACCGAGGTCCCCTTTTATTTTAAATGAGTTTTCCCACGGACTCCAGGATATTCTTTTCTACTCTAGGTACAAGGCCCGAAATTTTGGGGGAGGGCCGATCGATTAGATCGACCCCAGTATGCAACTGCTACTTAATTTATTGATCCTGAAAGGATGAAAGGTAAAGTCAACCTCGGCAGAATTTGAACTCAGAATGTAAAGACAGACCAAACACTACTAAGCATTTCACCCGGTGTGCTAAAGTTTCTGCCAGCTCACCATGATATTGAAAGGTGCTTAACTTGTTCACAGACCCCCCCAGTACTACCTTTGTGGACCACCAGGGGTCTGCGAACCACTGGTCTGGAGCAATGTGAAATGGTGTGTCTTACACAAGGATATACTGTGCTGTCCGATTCAGGAATCGAACCCACAACTGTATGATTATGAGGCCAACACCTTAACCACTACGCCACACACCTTACACCTCTATAAACAGTGTGCAATGAAATATATTTGAAAATATAAAACAACCAATTCAGACTTAAGACTAGTTTTAAAATCATGGCATTAAATCAATTGCATTTTCTATAACCAAATGAGGACTTGTAATAAAACATCAAAACATATAAAGTAGTCAGACTTACTTAATGATATTTGGAACCAAACCACTCCAAATTCTTTGCATCATGCTAGAGTGACAAAGTTCAAAGCGAGTCACCTCACCTGAAATGAAAGAATCTTTTATTAATTTGATAATCCACACATGAACTACACAATGCACACAATACTGGGTTTTGTAGCAAATCGTAATTACATTTTTGGAAAACATTCAACATTTAAAAATATTTGCTTTACTTTAATTATGCATAATTTATTTGAAGACTTAATAATGGTTTGTAACTGAGGCACAAGGCCAGTAATTTTGTGAGAAAAGGATTAGTCGATACTAGCCTTTGGAAACCTAACAAGAGCACTCAGAGAGTGCAAACCTCCGCCAAGGTAACACCAATGTTCTTTCAACAATTAGCCAGAGATGAATTTTGAAATGAGAATATCTGAAATAAACTCGACTTCTCTCACAAACAAGAATACTAAAAATGAACCCAGCTGCTCTCAAAAATTAAGTAAAAAACCAGGAAAAATAATCAAGAATTCTTGTCCGGTACTGGATTGATCCCAAAAGTTAATCAGTTCATGTCAGTCATGGGGCCAAAAATCCCTGAAAGTTTCATCCGAATCTATCCAGCGGTTCTTGAGTGTAGTGGGTACTTATATGTGCCACAGGTACGAAAGCCAGTCAGGCGGTACTGGCAACGACCTCGCTCAAATGTTTTTTCACATGCCACCGGCACAAGTGCCAGTAAGGTGACGCTGGTAACAATCACGCTTAAATGGCGCTATTTACGTGCCTCTGGCACAGAAACCAGACAGCAAAGCCAGATTCATCTACAATTTGATCTGTCTACAGTAGTAGGCTAGTTATAAGAAAGAGCTCATCTAAATAAACTATTCCAGTTCTTGGAGTTGAAGGTCATGCCTATATTGCACAAACTGGAAATAATATAGGATGGGGCCAAAGAAAGTTATATCTTCAACATATACAAAATGATTGCTGTATTGAAATCTTAAGTTTTAATTAAGAGCAACAAGCAGTATAGAGTCACAAAGAGTTGGCAAAATTTCATAATCAACAAAATGGCACATCTTATCTCATAGACATGGCTCCCTGTAGTATTCACTTTAATGTTGGCCAGTATGCTGGAGTAATATGACATTAGCAGTTCATATAGTTTCAAAGATATATCTTCATTCGGTTCCAAGATATTCCACATCAAGTTGACAGTATCTGCAGAGTTTAATAAATGTGATGATTTTGTACAATTAGCAAATACTTCTACTGAAGCATGAAAATCTGAACAATATCCTGATGACCAGGGTAGCAAAGAAGTCACCATTGGTTGGTCAAGTACCACATAAGTGAAGGCACATGGAATACTTGTTAGGATGCTGTACTCATGATCGCAAGATCATGGTTTCAATTCCCAGACTGGTTGTGTATTCTGTTCTTGAGCAAAACAATTCACTTCATGTTGCCCCAGCTGTAAATGGGCATTCAAGGGTGAGATGGTGACTCAGGAAAATCACTCAAACGGAAGTCTTATGAGCCATGTCTTGTATTCAGCAATCAAAAGGACAAACAGTAGAAACCTTACTGTGAATCCTGATTGGTTGTCCAGCTATGTCAAAAGCCAACAACAACAATAACTACACAAACTCTTTGTATAGATTCTGACTGGATATAAAAATAAGGACAATATGTTCTTACCAGGCTTATCAATGGTAGGCATACAGAAGAGCAAAATTGAACCAAGGCTAGTAGAAAAGGCAAACATAGCCTGTCCATCTGAGTCAAGGCAAGTGGCCGCACAATAAAGCTGAGATGTTAAACTACCACCAGGGTTGACCATGTGAAAATTTCTGCTATCTTGAGCACTGGTAAGGGAGGCATCAGCAAATATAGAAAGGGCTTTAGAATCTTCGCCAAAACGATAGCAAACTGTTTCCTGAAACAAAAGAATGAAAAACAGGGTATAGAAATGGTGTGATCTACTGGTACAAAAGAAATTATATAAAAAAAGAATTAACAATGGTTTCTTATTAATCTTTTGATGTCAAACTGCTTGAAACCACGTCTAGTTTTATAATACAGAACCGCTAATTTTAAAGTGTTCATATTTAAATTGTAAGTTCCCTTCATAGTTCAAGAAAGAAATTCAGATATAAGGAATTATCCTTTTTATATAAGGACATATTTGGACTACTGTCCTCATCTTGGTTGCTATAGCCACAATATTCCAGCTGCAGTACTTTCTGGCTTTCTTCAGGCATTTATCATATTCAAAAACATTCTCAACATTTGGAACCAAACCTACCATGTTTTCTAGTATACAACGTAGCGTATAATATAAATGCAGCATAAATATTCAAGCATTGCCACAATCTTTCTAAATCCTGCAGCATTTCATATGGAATTATTGGTTCTCCTAAATCAGCATGGTGTCTAAGATGGCCGACCTTTTCTGGCTGTAAATTCTAGTCTGAAAAATTTTACTTGTATGCTAGAAAATATGATATATTAAATCCATCGGTAGATGGTTCTCATTTCATGGCCTAAACCAGAGATATTCTTTATTAGTCATTCTCCTACATGTGTATAACAGTTTATCTTATGGGCATGAGCTCAATCCCTGGGGCAGTCAACACACACGATGGACTTCTTTCAGTTTTTAAATCAATTAACAAGGTTGTGGTCAGCTCAGGGCTGTTCTAGAAGTCGCTTGCCCAAGGTGTACTACAGTGGGGTCTGAACTCAAAACCATGTGGTTGAGAAGTAATGTTCTTAACCACACAATTGTAGTTATGGCCGATGCTAATGTCACCTGACTGGCTCCTCTGACGGTGGCACATACAAAGCACCATTCGAGCATGGTCAATGCTAGTACCACCTGACTGGCTCCGGTGCCAGCGACACATAAAAAACACCATTCGTGTCTATCAATGTGAACAACTAAATTTACAGGACTTTCCAGACCAATCTAATAGGAAGAAATCATCGAAAAATACATTTAACACAGAAAGAAGGAAAAAAAAAATTAAACAAATATCTCAGAAGACTTACGGGCTTGGGAATTTTGTTTGGATGAGGAAATACAAGTCTGTGTACACTAGCAACTGTTGTGACTAAAATATAAACTTTCCCTTGGTGTTCATGGACACTGGTGCCTCCAAGTAAAGGAGTGTCTTGAAATCGGTATCGAACATGAGAACCAATTAAATTATAATCCAAAGACTGTTCCACCAGTTCCAAAATGTCTCCTGTAGTTCTCCTACAAAGAAAATGGAAAAAAAATGCTTCAAGATATCAAGAATATAAAATTATCAATTATGTTTGTGATTATCTAGTATAATAATAATAACATGGGTGTTTTGCTCAACATCCTTAAACAAACCCTCTTCAGGGACCTTTTGAGCAGGATGGGCTACTTGACCTGAAGAAAATTCTAACTGGGTCCCACCTGCGAGGTCATGTGCTGTTTATCTTGATATGAGATCACCATGTCAAGCGCACATATGCTTGTGATGCATGTGCCTGGTGTACTCTTATCAGACGGGTAGTCATGATGGGTATATTGGGCTTCGTATATTTTACCCCAGTGTCACTTTGATGGCATGCACTGCTCTCTCACTCAATAATAATAATAATAATAATTACAATTGGCCCTTTTCCTCTATGCAGACGGTCAATTTAGCTTAGAGGTCACTTAATCGAACATATTAGGGGCTCCCTTTCTTGCAGCTTCTTCCTATGATTGAAGCGCAGCTTCTGTCACAGTACTTGCATATCAAGATAGTTGCTCGGCCCTCTGCGTTTCTGTTGTTTTTCGTTTTGCCATTGACACTTCTTAACTTGTTTGTTTCTGTAGCTGCTCCCTAGTGAAACAGTTCCTTCCTTCACCACAGCCCTCCATGTTGTTCTGTCCCCAGCCCTCTCTTCCCAGGTGCTGACATCCACCTCACACTTGGACAAACTAGTGTAAGCACATCAATAATACACAGAATCAGTAGACAAGTATTATGTATATTAGTTCATGGAACAAAGTGCAAAGAATTTACGGAACAACTATCTTAGATGGTGGCAAAAGAATTCTTACATCATAATCACTGTTTTAATGTCCACTTTTTCATGTATGAGTTACATGGAATTTGTTAAGGTGAATGAATGCCTTTCCTGTTGCCAACCCTTGCTGGTTTCCAATGTAAGGTAATATTTTCCATCGACCACAAATGTTATGGGATACCAAAGTAAGGAGACAATATACACACACATCATCATCATCATCAACACTTCATGTCCATTTTCCATGCGGGCAGAGGTTGGACAGTTTGACAGGAGCTGGTATGGTCGGGGGGCTGTACCTGACTCCATTGCTGGTTTTGCTTGGCATGGTTTCTACAGCTGGATGCCCTTCCTAACACCAATTACTTTACAGAGTGTACTGGGTGCCTTTTATGCAGTACCAGCACGATACACACACTCACACAGTTTCAAATGGAATGAGGTTGCTCTTCCACAAGGATGTATTTCATCCTAACGTACACCGGTTTAACTCCATATCAATCAATATACTTGGAATTCATTAATTTGTTTTAGTATTAGTATTAACATTTATGAAGTTCTATGGTCATTGTCAGAACCACCTGACTGGCCCTCGTGCTGGTGGCACGTAAAAAGCACTCACTACACTCTCGGAGTGGTTGGCGTTAGGAAGGGCATCCAGCTGTAGAAACTCTGCCAGATCAGATTGGAGCCTGGTGCAGCCTTCTGGCTTGCCAGTCCTCAGTCAAACTGTCCAACCCATGCCAGCACGGAAAGCAGACATTAAATGATGATGATGATGATAAGTAGTCATTATAGAGGTTTTCATCCATGCGATATAGGAGAACAGAATTTTAATAATGTACAGAAAACAGAGAGCGTAAACACAGAAAAAAAATCAATTTATTTATATAATGGTCAATTTCATGTCTATATACGTTTC
>NC_068985.1:13851934-13863388 GCF_001194135.2 Octopus bimaculoides
ATTAAACGAAAATACCTAAAGCTCCACAAGGCTCCGGCAGGGGATGGTGGCGAACCCTGCTGTACTCTTTCACCACAACTTTCTCTCACTCTTACTTCCTGTTTCTTTTGTGCCTATAATTCAAAGAGTCAGCCTTGTCACACTGTGTCACGCTGAATATCCCCGAGAACTACATTAGGGGTACACATGTCTGTGGAGTGCTCAGCCACTTGCACGTTAATTTCACGAGCAGGCTGTTCCGTTGATCGGATCAACTGGAACCCTTGACGTCGTAAGCGACAGAGTACCAACACAACACACACACATCTCCCTTCTATGCTTTTATACACAACTGTAAATCATAGTAAACCATGAGCTTTCTGCCCATTTAAACTTCACTTTGACAGGTGACTGTAACACTGAATTTTACCAAGAGAGAAAATTAGTAAGAAAAAATAAGGTTAACTTTCTTACAGCAGAAATCAAATTATCCACACAAAATTTCATTACCCTTAACTGCAGATAGTAGTTTTATATACCAATCTATCATTTGTTGAGGAATGTCATGTTTGAAATAATTTTTCGTTGAGATATCATCATGATTATTTAACGTCCTCCTTCCATGCTGGCATGGGTTGGATGGTTTGACAGGAGCTGGGCAGATGGGAGCCTGTGCCATGCTTCTGTGTCTGTTTTGGCATGGCTTTTACAGCTGGAAGCTGTTCCAAATGCCAACCATTTCACAGTGTGGACGGGGTGTCAAGTGTATTGACAATTCTAGTTTTTGGTAGATATTTAACACCATTATTGGAATAATCATGAAATTTAATTTTACAATTAAAGGGCTAATATATAATTTAGGAACAGTGGACATCATACTGGTTAAGAAGTAGCACAGTAAACAAAAAACAACAAAAAAAAAAACTTGATCAAAGTAGAAAAAATTTTAGAATGTCAAAGAAATGAACACTTACCAGTATATAAATCTGTTGCTTGCTGCCGAATTTGGCTGTGTGCTGTCTTGGTATGCATATCCGCCAGATGTGTTTGAAACTTTGATGTCTTGTAAAGTACTATCAGATCCACCTAGTAAAACGTTTGGTTTGAAATGTGAATAACAACATTTACATGAAAATAAGTTGGAATATTGTACATTTATAACTATCAGTTAGTAAGTTTATACATTTTCTGGATTAACCCTTTTGTGACCATATTTCTGTTGAGATGCTCCATGTTTCTTTCAATTAATTTTAAATATAACAAAGAATTAAGTGAAATAACTTAGTTATCATTAAGCTAGTGTTAGGAACATAAATTGTGACTTAAGGTTTGGTGGAAGATTTTAATTCAAGACTTATGAAAATAAGACATTTGTACTACAGAGCCAGAGGCGGTTCCAGCCGGGTTGGTATCATCATCATCATCGTTTAATGACTGCTTTCCATGCTGGCATGAGTTGGACAGTTTGCTCTTTGTGGATTTTAAAATGTCTTTTGAGGCCTCCGTTGGATTTGCAAACCTTCTGGCATACACTACATTCAAAGGCGTGCACAGACATATAGTCAGAATAGTTGGTGGAGGTTCGTTTTCTATGCGTTTGCAGATGAGATTTGAGGCCAGCCAAAGACAGACACGGTCTGTCACAGACTGTGCACACAAAAAGGTCATTGTCATTCACCTTCTCGATCGTTACATTCTTCCTTAGATCTCTTTTGAATCTTACTTGTGTTACAAACAGCACCACACACAGGTTGATGCATTACAACTGTTTGTTCCGAGTTGATGATCAAGCCAAAATCATCACAAGTCGAGTCAAATGCAAATACAAGAGATTGCGGACCTGTTCCAGAATGACCGACAACATCGCAATCGTCAGCGTACAAAAGTTCCCTAATGAGTGAAGTAAAAAGCTTCATTTTGAATTTCAGTCTGATCAGATTAAAAACATTCCCTGTTGTTTAACATATTTTGTAAATACCCTCTTCAGAGTTTTGAAAAGCATGTGAACACAACAGCAAAGTATATTGCAAAGAGGGTGGGTGCATCAAGGTCTCCTTGCTTTACTCCATTTTCCACAGCAAAAGATTCAGAGAGCCTACCACCAAAATTAACTCTAGCTTTCATATCTTGATGCAAAGCCCTGATCAGGTTTACAATTTTTTCTGGGCATCCTATTTTCCCCAGAATTAGCCAGAGCATTTCGATTAACAGTATTGAATGCTTTGCTCAAATCAACAAAGCAATGGTATAGAGCAAGATTCTGTTCAATGCACTTTTCTTGTAATTGTCTGACAGTAAAGATACAATCAGCTGTGCCCCTGGAGGAACGAAAACCACACTGAGACTCAGACACTATATTTGGAACTATAAAGGCATTTAAATATTCTAACAAAATGCGGGCAAGTACCTTTCCAACCACAGACAAAAGCGAAACCCCACAAAAATTACCACACAGATCCTTTGGCCCCGATTTATACAAGGAGACTAAAATGGCATCAACCCAGTCTTGAGGCACTTTCTCGGTTCTCCAAAAGTGACAAATTAATATATTTAAGAGTTCAAACATTTTGTCACCCCCATATTTCAAGACTTCTGCACAGATTCCATCAGACCCTGGAGACTTATTGTTATTCAGCTTATTCACAGCTAAATAAATGTCATTTAGAGTTGGTTCAAATGCCATCTCTTCTATAACTGGAAGGTGTTCAATTTTTTTCTATCGTCCTCATGTCAACGGATGATGATCTATTCAAAAGTGCAGAAAACTGTTCTACCTAGCACTTATGAATAGAAGCAGTGCCAGCCAGAAGAAAACATCCATTTGCTGTTCTCAATGGAGCTATTGAGGAAGATTTTGGGTCATATACCTCCTTAACATAAGAGTACAAACCCTTGGTATCATTTCTATCAGCTGCTTCTTGTGCCCCCTTTACTCTACCATTCCTGTTTAATTTTCCTTATAGCAGACTGCACTTTCCTTTTCAGCTTATATATAAATATAAAAAAGTAAAAGATATGCAATAAATATAGGCGTAGGAGTGGCTGTGTGGTAAGTAGCTTGCTTACCAACCACATGGTCCAGGGTTCAGTCCCACTGCGTGGCACCTTGGGCAAGTGTCTTCTACTACAGCCTCGGGCCGACCAAGGCCTTGAGAGTGGATTTGGTAGACGGAAACTGAAAGAGGCCCGTCATATATATATGTATATGTACGTGTTTGTCCCCCCAACATCGCTTGACAACCGATGCTGGTGTGTTTACGTCCCCATAACTTAGCGGTTCGGCAAAGTAAACCGATGGAATAAGTACTGGGCTTCCAAAGAATAAGTCCTGGGGTCGATTTGCTCGACTAAAGGCGGTGCTCCAGCATGGCCACAGTCAAAAGAGTATATATATATATGTGTAAAAGCAAAAATATACATATGTATGTATATATATATATATATATATATATACAAAGAAAAATTTTAAAAAGGTATGTGAAGAATTACATATAAATAATATTGTATAAAGAAAAGTAAAAGATATACATTACTTTTGTATGTACTTTTTAATCTTCGGGATTTAACATGCTATTGCATATACGACCAAAAGAATTCAAAAAGTCCCGTTTAATTAAAATTGATCGAACTTTTCAACAAGAAATCACACCTTGACTGTCATAAAACACGCATGAACCCCACGAGGCCTGACGTTTACTTCGAGAAGTTCAAAAGGTGAAGATAACCCTAACTCTAAACACCGGGTGTACGTATTTTTTACTTTCGCCACGTTTTAAAAGCAACAGAAAACATCTTAGTTTGGACAGACACCTGAATGAATGAATGAACGATCGGTTCGTTAACAGAGAGTCAATAAAAAGATCTTAAAGCAACATAAAGTTATCATTCCAAAACAATCGATGATGAAAATAAGAGATCATATCCCAAGACGACAACAAAAGATATTCTTAAATATAATTCAACTTCGTTCGAAACTAATGCACAAAAGACGAAAAAACCAAATAAACTTCATGTTAACTCGATGACGGACGTAGAAAGCTAAGTTCAATGAGAATCGTTGAGAAATACATATTTTAATAACTACATGATTATACATTCGTAAACTTAAAAGATAATTACCGTTTTAAAAATTAAATTGGGGTATTAAGTGAAACACATGTGTCTTTCGATTGCTTAGGTTTAAAGATAAAAACTTAACACATTTATTTAAACTCCGTAAAAACTACAGAAGCGAGAGAATAAAAGACAACACGGTGTTTAGCTGGAAGAATTGGATGTATAAAAAAAAAAGAAGTAAATGGAAAACACACTTTGAAATATTTAACAATCCAGCATGTAACTGGACTAGACCGCGGTTGATTGACCAACATTCCTGGGGCTTCTTTTTATTAACTTATTTAGGTTATTAGATTTCGCATTTATACGGGTTATTATAAATGACCATTCTAGTCCGGAAAATAAACACTCGTGTGGAAACTGCATCTAGTTTCAATTTCATATTTAATAACCATATGACGGTTGATATTCTAACTCGAAATGCAGACACTTACACACAAACAGAGCGAGTACTTGTAACATATATATATATATATGTATATTTATACAAAATCCGTGTTGCTTATTTTGATCACCTTGCTTTTAGAATGGTTTTTGGATAATACCATACTATATTCTGGTGCTTAAACATAAGTACCATATTCAATTTTGAATCTAAATCTAAATTTTTATAAATATATGTGTATATATCAACACATGCACACATAAATGTTTAATAGTATAGAAAGCCAAAGCAACTGTGGCGGATAAGAAACGCCAAAAGAGGAACGAGTCATCGTCACAGCCCCCTTCTGTCCCAAACATAGATATCTGCCCCAAATGTGCCAGAACTTGTCGTTCAGAGATAGTTTACAGAATCACATAAGGGCTTTACCGCTCACCCTTCATGATCTTCGGACACGAAACAACTGCCATCAATCATCAAATAATAATAAAAGTAATTTATTCTTCCAGGGGAGCAATTATGAATTAGTATATAACAATTTAATACCTGTGTTGACTGTTATTTCTTTCCAAACTGGTGCAGCTGTCTGTGTCTTGGCAACCTCCCTAAACAGTAAGTTCCGACAAGCCAAGAAGTGCGCCATTCTCCACTCTTAAAGACAACCGCCTTTTGCTCGCTTGCTTCCCACTTCACGTGCTCACACAACTTCCGGTGAAGCTACCCACACAGACATCGTCTAATTTCTACATCATTTTCACGATATAACTACATGAAACCATTACGAACGAGCATTTTATTTAATAAATTAATTTATAAATTTCATTTAATATTTACTTATATAAAGAACCCCACAAAATTATTATAAAACAAGAGAAATAGTTGGTGTATTTTTAAATTTTCTTATTACTTTCTTTACAAAAGAGTTCCATTTCCGGTTCTACCGGCTCCACTGAAAAAGTCATCCTGGAGACTATCATTGAGAATTTTGTCTTGAAACAAAATGCCGAAGTAAGTTACAAATTTATTTAAATATTGTGATGTTTTATAATTAATGTAACTTTAGATGCATCCTTTTGTATATCGTACACCTTATAACAGTTTTTTATAAAGCAAATTTTAACCAAATTAACTTCATATATAAGGAACTAAAGTGTGGTGTGTTGTTAAGATAACATGCCGTTTGTTGTATTTCAGACTGTCCTTCGTAACACTTAATCTCTTTTTACAAAATAGCAAGTCAATATAACAAGGATTCGAGGAAACCAGTGCTTGGATTCTGCACCGGAAAAAAGATAAATTTTAATTTTAAACTTATGGATCTAGATATTAACCATATTATCTTGTATCACACGAATTTATTATCTTAGAAATAGCCATCGCTATTATATTTGCTTTCGATTTACTTTTTAAAAATGTTTCCTCTTTAGTTATTGGTGCGGCCTTCTTAATATAAATTAAAATATCTAACATATATTAGACATAATTTTATTTTATAAACAAATCTGTTCCTAGAGTACTCTCAACGCAAACTTTTGAACTGTTATAAATATAAAACAAAATCTACAAATCACACCCGACCATTATATACATTATATGTACCCCTAAAAAGTTGCGTTGCTTATGTTTAGAATGTCTTGATGTTAGATCAACGCTCTGATCGACCAGGTTTGATTTAAAGCTAAAACAATGATTCTATGGAAGATCGCTTTTGAGGTAATTTTGACTTAATTTTGAGATCGTTCGTTTTGATAATTTATCTAAAATAAAAGAAAGTAGAAAATTATCATTTACTAATTAGTACGTATTGCTAACATACAAGTTTATATATTTTCCATTTTTCTTTAGGTATTATTGTGACTATTGTGATACCTACTTAACACACGATTCGGTAAGTATATAAACATTTTGTGTTCTTTACTGTAATTTAAGAGCCACTTTGACCCCCAATGGAGACGGGCAATTTTAAATTGGAATAAATTTGCTTATCGTTAAGAAGAGAAACAGTTTAAACGTTTTGGGTAAAAACCTTCGTCAGAGAGAGAGAGAGAGAGTATGTTTATTGACGGTACCGATATTTCGGAGTAGTAAGAGAGAGGAAAAGGAAAAAAGAATAACCAAGGGTGGGTCGCAAGGGAACCTTGTTGACATATCCCAGTGCTTCTCATATTATTAGGAACAAGGAGATTGATAAAGAGTGGACTATTTGACCCCCTTTTGTCACTATATTTGTTGAAATATTTTGCATTTATTTCAATAAATTTTTAAAACAATGAGGAATTTAGTAAAATAACTTAGTCATTATTTAGTTGCTATTTAAAACATAAATCAGCACAAATTTTTTTATTGGAGGTTTTAATTTAGATCACTTTAAACAGGAATATTTTATCTTGAAACTATCAAAGAGTTAATAAAATAATTTTAAACTTCTCCACTACCATTGTGAAAGAAGGAAGAATTTTAGGGATGCAAAATGTTATGCCTTCTTACTAATAGAGAAGCAGGGAACAAGAAACTTTCACTAATACGTTTTAGAAGGCCTGGTGTTTGTTAGTTTGAGAGCCACAGATCTAGTCCAGTGTTTCTGGGGGTGGATTTAAAAAATAATGGGATTGAACAAATAGTCTTGATTAATAAAGTTAAGATGGTTTCCTACTTTTTGAACTTGTCCAACCCTACTGTAAAGAAAGGATTACTGTATTTTCCAGCATCGAAGTTGAATTTTTCAGACAAAAAGTTACAGCCAAAAGAGGCAGATTGATTTATATGTTAAGATGACTTTGGAGAACCAAATACTCCCATGTGAAATGCAGCAGGATATGGAATGATTGTGACAATGTTTGAGTGTTTACTCTACACACTATGATGACTTGTATGTCAGAAAACACAGTATCTGGAGGCAAACTGTTCTGGCTTCTTACTGAAATTAACTTGCATAGCATCTTAAAGAGAAAATGGTGTAAGATATGGTCAATCAAGGGATGAATTGCACCATTTCCAATGCTCTGAAATATGTTTTTGACATTAGTTATGAAGTCTGAGCTATTTAAAGGAGAGAAAATATAATTTTAACATTCATGCTTTTCCCAGAATTTGAAATGAAGTTGTTTTCATGGAGAATTGAAGCTAGATTCTGTGGATACATTCCTTCTTTTTGAGTAAGTGGAAAATGTCAAAATATATTTTCTTCAAGCAACTGAGATTTGCTTCACCATGCTGTGCTAAGAATCTGCAGCCCACATTAGCTTTGTAGGGCCTCCTGTTCATGTGTTTTTTTTACCTATTGACATCAGTGTAGTGATGGGGTCATTGTCTTCTATTGGGGCTTAGAAATTTCCAATATGTAATATTTATTAAGATTTTGCTGAGGTGTAGAGACATTGATAATAAATTATTAAAGCTAAATATATTTGTGCTTTAAAGTGTCAGGTGAGTACAGAACATAATATCAATTAATGGATGACAAAAGAACAGGAGTTATTTAATCACTTTATTAATTTACAGCTATTTCTGCTATAAGAAGCATTGCATTCTGAGTTGAACATTTGTTTAGCGTCTTACAGTTTGCTCAGAGTCATTTAGGTAATTGATACATAATACTGATTAGTTGATATTGATTTCTATCCATAATATGAATGCTAATTGTGGAAACAAATTCTCTCTCTTGTCAATGTTATGCCTTAACTATTTTATCAAATTTCTGCTAACATGCACAGTTTTTCTTCCAATAAATTTTGAAAATAAGGAGGAATATAGTAAAATGATTCCATCATTAAGTTGATGTTTCGATCATAATACAACAAGAAATTTTGATTGTAAGTTTTAGTTTATCTCACTTTAAAACTTAAAGTCTTTAACATAAACTCTAGTCAGTCCTGGGCTGTTTGATATCAAAAGGGTTTATGGGGAAACTTATCAATACCCACTAATGGTAGTGGGAGGAGAGCTCTTTATAAGTTAACAACCAGGTCTTCTTAATCTCTATGTACTTACCCTTATTTAAGCCCTTTTCTTCCCATAGACCATTGGCCATCAATGACTTTTCTACATTGTTATTGACTCTGGGTTGTCTTTTCTGCATCTCTCCAGTTGGATCCTTTTTTTTTTTGTGGTTTTGTTGCACTGCATCATGTTTCCCTGAGGAGAGGCTTTCTTCCCCAGATTTTGTTGGTTCTGAATAGTCATTGATGCATCTATAACTTTGCTTTCTTTCTAGGTAGGGCTATTGGGCCTATACAAACCCATTTCTACCTCTAAGAAGAGGTGGTTCTTATTAGTTTGGCCTCTATCCCTTCACCTATTCGTTACGGGAAACAAGTAAAGAATAAAAAGAAAAAGACTTTGGTATGAGGGAGTGCTGAAAAGTTCCTGGCTTTAAGGGTGTCGCAAAAAACCTGGTTGAAGACCCAACCTTCCGAGTTCTTTTACAGGGCTCAGAAAAACTGAAGAACCACTGCAATAAATTTATGAATCTGAGAGGGTAATATGTTGAATAAAATCATAATTAACTGATCCTCCTGTATTTTCTTTTTCCCAAAACCAGGAACTTTTCAGCACCCACTCACATTTTCTAAATTATGTTTTGCAGCCCTCTGTGAGGAAAACCCATTGCAACGGAAGAAAACATAAAGAAAATGTCCGACTTTACTATCAGAAATGGCTTGAGGAACAAGTCCAAAAGTTGGTCGATGATACCAGTAAGTATTGAATGCATTTTATGCATGCATACACTTTATGTATATATGTTATATACAAATACACACTTATGTTCATTAACATTTTAATATACCCTTTGCCATGCTTGTATGAATTTGTGTTTATTATCGATTTTCTACAGCCAGAACCCACCAACTTTTTCCGATAAAAGTAATATTTCTCCATGGCCAGACATGTTTTCCAAGGAAGACTAGAAACAGACGACAACGCTTGTATTATTGTGGCATTTGTTTACAGCTATCATGTGATGTCAAGGCAAGGAGATGTAACGCACACACACACACATCATCATTTAACATCCTTTGTCCATGGGTTGGATGGTTTGACCAGGGCTGGCAACCTGGTGAGGCTGCACTAGACTCCAGTCTGATTCGGCATGGTTTTCTACAGCTGGATGTCCTTCCTAATGCCAACCACTTTACAGTGTGTGCTGGGTACTTTCATGTGGCACTACCATAAGTGCTTGACACCATCAGAAGGACGGGTCTTAACACTTCTGCTGTGGACTGCAGCGAGGCATCAGGCATCTTTGTCCCTTGTTATCTTGCCTGAAAGGTTCAGCATCCTAAGGTCATTTTTCAATACTTCATCCCATGTCTTCCTGGGTCTCCTACTTCCACATATGGCTAAATATATGTACACACACACACACACACACACACACACACACACACACACATATGGCTAGCTTCCTCCAGTTTCCTCTTTCTTTATTGCCCACAAGGGGCTAAACATAGAGGGGACAAACAAGGATAGACAAAGTGGTTAAGTCAATTACATCAACCCCAGTGCATAACTGGTACTTTATTTATTAGCCCCGAAAGGATGGAAGCAAAGTCGACCTCGGCGGAATTTGAACTCAGAACATAATGGCAGACGAAATACCGCTTTAGCATTTCGCCCGGCGTGCTGACGTTTTTGCCAGCTCGCCGCCTTCCTCCAGTTTCCATCTACCAAATCCACTAACAAGGCTTTGGTCAACCTAGGGCTATAATAGCTGACCCTTGAGCTTGGGACCACATGTTTGAGAAGCACACTTCTAACCATACAGCCACACCTTATATTACCTGTATCACCATACACTTCTCACTGTCTTTCCCCTCACTGACACTCTTGCAACCTGCCCCCTCCCCTCATATGTCTTATCTTTCGACTCTGCTGTTTTTCACCCTCCTCTACTACCAATCAGCATCTGCCCCACCACCCCTCCCAACTGGTGGAGAGATACCATCAATTACCCCTCCACCATTCACTACTGTCATATACACATATTCCTTAACCCTTTCGTTACCAACCCGGCTGAAACTGGCTCTGGCTCTGAGTACAAAGTTCTGAATTAAAATCTTCCACCAAACCTTAGTCATAATTTATTTTCCTAACACCAGCTGAATGATAACAAAGTTATTTTACTAAATTCTTTGTTATATTTAAAGTAATTGAAAGAAACATGGAGCATCTCAAAATAAATACAGTAACGAAAGGGTTAAACAATATGACGCTATTTGGTCATTTCCACTTGAGCTTCTACTTACATAAGTACTTCTTTTAGCTGTCACACAATCAAAGTTTTATGTCATTATCATAGTTATCAAAACAACAAGAACACTGAAGCCTCGTGCCTATGCTATGAATTTATGTCACTAAATCGAAAGAAAGAGAGATTAGTTTTTGGATTTGTATTTAACTCTGTTGATAGCACCCTGCCTGAAACTGCTCTAATATATATCATCATCATCATCATCATCGTTTAACGTCCGCTTTCCATGCTAGCATGGGTTGGACGATTTGACTGAGGACTGGTGCAACCGGATGGCTACACCAGGCTCCAATCTAATTTGGCAGAGTTTCTACAGCTGGATGCCCTTCCTAACGCCAACCACTCAGAGAGTGTAGTGGGTGCTTTTACGTGTCACCCGCACGAAAACGGCCACGCTCGAAATGGTGTCTTTTATGTGCCACCCACACAAGAGCCAGTCCAGGGGCACTGGCAACGATCTCGCTCGAAAACCCTACAAGGCCAGTCAGGCGGTACTGGCAACGGCTATGCTCAAAATGGTGCATCTTATGTGCCACCCGCACAAGAGCCAAACCAGGGGCACTGGCAACGATCTCACTTGGCTTGCCGGGTCTTCTCACGCACAGCACATTTCCAAAGGTCTCGGTCAGTAGTCATCGCCTCGGTGAGGCCCAATGTTCGAAGGTCTTGCCTCACCACCTCAGCCCAGGTCTTCCTGGGCCTACCTCTTCCACGGGTTCCCTCA
>NC_068985.1:13863774-13864375 GCF_001194135.2 Octopus bimaculoides
ACCTGAACATCTGCCACATACAAAGACTAACTTTGTAGTTAATCTGCCTTTGATATTGCTGCACCTCTTATGTGTCCATAGCTTGCACCGGATACATCTTATAGAGTTACTACCTACTCCTTTTCTACATACTGAGCAGGGCCATCTACCTGAAGGGGTTTGTGTTTTATCTACCTTCCTACTTATTAGGATTTTGGTTTTAGCTAGGTTGACTCTAAGGCCCTTCAATTCTAGACCTTGCTTCCACACCTGAAACTTCTCCTCTAGTTCTGATAATGACTGCGCAATTAGTGCAAGGTCATCAGCATAGAGGAGCTCCCAGGGCAACCTGTCTTGAATTCCTATATATATATATATATATGTCTGTATGTGTATATAAATGTGTATTTATATGTGTGTATATATATATGTGTGTTTATATGTATATATATTTATATATATATATATATATATATATATATATATATGTGTATATGTCTGTATATATATATGTATATATATATGTCTGTATGTGTATATAAATGTGTATATACATGTATATATATATGTGTTTATATGAATATATATTTATATATATATATATATATATATGTATGTATAT
>NC_068985.1:13864412-13876177 GCF_001194135.2 Octopus bimaculoides
TATATATATATATATATATATATATATATATATATATATATATATATATATATGTATATATATGTGTGTGTCTCCCCACCATCACTTTAACAACCAATATTGGTGTGTTTACATCCCCATACGTTAGTGGTTCGGCAAAAGAGACTGATATGATAAGTGCTAGGCTTACAAAGAATAACTTCTGAGGTCGATTTATTCGACTAAAGTCTAGTGAGTGGATTTAGTAAATGGAAACTAAATGAAGCTCATCATATGTATGCATGTACGGGGGTGGATTGTCTTCTTGTCTTGACATCAGGTGATGGTTGTAAACAAGCTTCACAGTCATACAAGGGGTGTTGTACATTCCTAATGACTAAAACAAATAAAAGGATAAAGGCAGTGTATTTCCTCATAAACATTGCCTCTCTTTTATATTTTTATTGTTGTTGTTATTGTTAATTGATGAAGGGCCCTGCTTAAATCAGCATGTCTTTCCTCTTTCTCACAGTAAAGAAATATCTCAAGTGGCTTGTCCGTTCACCTCGCAGTCCCAGCAGACAAAATAGAAAAGGCGTTGCCCTGGAGGATAGCAAAAGAGATGAGATGGAGCAGCCACTCAGACCCGCGGGGTTTGCATTTGTGGAAAATATATTCACGAAGAGATTAAAGTGACATACATGTAAATACATGTAAAATTTGTTAATTTAAAGTGAAGCTTAACAAGTAATTAGTTTTCTTGCATCTAAATACCAATTAAGGTGTTTTTAAGTTGGCATTAAGAACTTATATATACACATGAAGTGGAGGCACAATGGCCCAGTGGTTAGGGCAGCGGACTCATGGTCGTAGGATCGTGGTTTCGATTCCCAGACCGGGCGTTGTGAGTGTTTATTGAGCGAAAACACCTAAAGCTCCACGAGGCTCCGGCAGGGGATGGTGGCGAACCCTGCTGTACTCTTTCACCACAACTTTCTCTCACTCTTACTCCCTGTTTCGGTTGTGCCTGTAATTCAAAGGGTCAGCCTTGTCACACTGTGTCACGCTGAATATCCCCGAGAACTACGTTAAGGGTACACGTGTCTGTGGAGTGCTCAGCCACTTGTACGTTAACTTCACAAGCAGGCTGTTCTGTTGATCGGATCAACTGAAACCCTCATCATCGTAATCGACTGCGTGCCACGATATACACGAAAATGCCTTACATCATCATCATCATGATAGACATGATTTCAAGTGCGAATGTCTAATCTGTATATTCTCTGTTATTTCTACTTCAGCTGCTGCATTCAAGGCTGGAAAGATAGCCTCCAACCCATTTCAGAGCACTCAACAAACAACAGCTGCTATGATTCCACCACCCACTACATTAGCAGGTAAGATTCTTTTCAGATTACACTGTCAGATATAATGCTTATTTATTTATTCACTGTTTTTTTTTTTTTATGACAAACACCAAATTAATACAGTTCTATATTTGAGAGATGAGGAATTATGTACATTATTTACATTTGACAGATATTTGTCCACATCTTGTTTAGTAGTTGTATACTGTCAACTTAATGTGACAGTCCCCTGAAGGGAATAATACTACTGTTGGTTAGACCTAGGAAGCTGCACTGCTTCCTGTTGGCCTCAGCGTATTTGAACTCCGAACACAGTGACAGGTGAAATACCGCTAAGCATTTCGTTCAGCGTGCTAACGATTCTGCCAGGTCACCGCATTAAACACCAAATTAATAATGAATGTTATTTATTTTAGTAAATCCCTTTAAATATTTTATTATTCTGACAATAATCGGACAATGTTTTCCATTAAAAACATGGTCCTTAAAGGGTTAAGAAGGTTCAAATTAAACCTGAACTTCTTATATGGTCTTTCATTTTTTGTGGTGTGATTTCTATCACCAGATGTCTTTCCTATTGCCAACCACTACAAATGTTATTGGGGGTACTGTACCAGCTTCTGAGTAATTGTCTTATCCCCAGCATGACTAAAAAGCCTGTCATCATCGTCATCGTTACTATTTAAGGTTCGTTGTCCCTGCTGGTATAGGTTGGACCTTTCTTCACTACATTGAATGTCCTTTCATTCACCAGCATCATGAGGTTATGTCAGTTCCAACAAGACCAAACAATTCACTGTTATCTGCATTGTTTGGGCTTAGTCGTTCCAGTAAAGGGTGTTTAATATAATCTGAAAATGCTGGTGTTTTGCTTGTGTGTATATTTTCTGTTTGGCTCCTTATATTTCTTCCTTTTTATAGGTGCAACAAAACCACCAACCACAGCACCTCCAGCTGCCCCTGCTGCTGGTCCACCAGTTGGTGCACCTGTACCAGGAATGTCATTGATGGGACCACCTCCAGGTACACATCTACCTCCTATGATGCCTACTATGACAGGTAAGTGAAATCATTTATTTCTACCTTCCTACCATATTAATTAGTATGTAATTTCCAGCTCCTCTTGGTATCAGTGAAGATATGCTTGTGTTGTAACACTTTATAAGGATATTATGTGGATATCCTATAACAAGGGTCACCAAACTATGGCCCATGGGTCAGATCTGGCCTGCGAGGTCAGTTCATCCGGCCCGCCGCTGCATTGTACCTTTTGTGTAAGTACCTGCAATGAGACTTCGTTTGCTTCTGGTATGGCATCAGTGTTTGGAACAACTTATGTCAGTGAGCAAACGTTTTCAAAAATGAAGGATGTAAAGTCAGCACATCGAATGAGGTTGACTGATGAATATTCCAAAGCCATTTTCTTGGCTGGATGCGGCAATTCCAAAGCAAACATTCATGATATCTTAAAATCTAAAACACCAGTTTCACAAATCACACTAACCTATTTTGCTGTTTAGTTTGTGAGATTCGGATGTGTGCACTGGGTGTGATATAATTATCTCATTGCTAACGTCGCCTTCTTTGATAACTTTCTGGTAAATAAAAATGTTCGTTGTCTTTATTTTTTGTGTATTCACTGAATTTTATTGAACAAAATGGTTATGCGGCCCGCGAGCGTCATTCTCTCAGTTGTCTGGCCTGCCGTGAAAAATGTTTTGGTGACTCCTGTCCTATAAAAACATGGTTTAATCTCATTAGGTAACATCTTAGGCAAGTGTCTTCTTCCATGGCCTTGAATCAATCAAAACCTTTCTGTTTATCTTCCATCGTTGACTTGCTTCAGTTGAGCTATGGCCATGCTGGGGCACCACCTTGAAGGGTTTAGTTGAACAAATCAGATGCAGTACTTATGCTTTAAACTTGGTAGTTATTCTGTTAGTTTCTTTGCTGAACTGCTAAGTTACAAACCAACACCATTTGTGGTGGGTCGACAAATACATACACAACGACACACACACACACAAAATGGGCTTTTTCAATTTCCGTCTACCAAATCTACTCACAAAACTTTGGTCGACCCGAGGCTATACTAGAAGACACTTGCTCCAGGTGCCACACCGTGGTTCTGAACCCAGAACCATGTGGTTGAGAAACAAACTTATCACACATTTACGCTTCCGCCTTGTGAATAAAATCTGAGACAAAAACTGTACAGAAGTCTGTACTATACACATGTGTAAAACTATATTTTGTGCTCTCAAGTTGCGTCCCTTTATGTTATCGCCGTCATTTATGCAATGTGTAACTGGTACTTATTTGATTGACTTCGAAAGGAGGAAAGGCAAAGTTGACCTCGACAGAATTTGAACTCAGTACGTAGCAGCAGATGAAATACCGCTAAGCATTTCGCCCGGCGCGCTAACGTTTCTGCCAGCTCGCCGCCTTAAAGACATGTACTGTTTCTGTCTATCAAATTTACTCTCAAGGCACCGGTTCGCTTATGGCTGTAGTTGAAGACGTACAGAGTGGGACTGAACCATTATCGCCATTTTGCATTCCAAGTTCAAATCTCATTAAAGTCAGCTTTGCATTTCATTCGGCCAATGCTGGTAAAATTAAGTATACTCGATAATTTATTCGATTACCCTTCTTCGAAATTTTGTCATTTAGCACCATTGTTAGAAAGCAATATTGTAACTTTTGAGGAGAGTGGATAACAGAATCCCAGAGCTTTGGACAATATAGCTTGTCGCACTAAGTTATGTCCCTTGACAGTGAGCGTGCAAATCTTGTGAAAGTCGTTTTTGTCTTTCATTCTTCCGAGGAGCAGGGTCTAATAAGTACCAGCAATACACTTGGGATGATTTGATCAGCTTTACCCTCTCCCCAAATTTTAAACTTACTTTAAAAATTATCATTTGCTGGAAATGGCGGTTGACATTCTACCAAGTAGAATGTTTTGATGCTCTGAATTACGTCCCTTTTTCATCAGAACTTGATTTCTTGTGTGGCTTGGTCAGAGGAGATGGCGTAGCACACAAACTCTACAAAGGACTCTACGTCTAATGGGGAAAGAAAAGAAATCACGAATTAGGAGTTGTTACCTTTCTCTATTGCTAAGGATCAATTAAGTAGATACCAATCAAGTAGTGGGCACTATAGTAGCGTTTCTCAACCGGGATTCTCTGGAACCCTAGGGTTCTATAAAAAGTTCCTAGAGGTCACCCGAGAAAGAGTGAGATAAGCTAATGCTAATTTCATGATTGTACTATTACTATACATGCACAACATATTGGTTATTGTAATATTGACATCATCCCATCTAACCTATTATGTTATCAAAGAAATAACTACCATATCATCATCATCATCATCATCGTTTAACGTCCGCTTTCCATGCTAGCATGGGTTGGACGATTAGACTGAGGACTGGCGAACCAGATGGCTGCACCAGGCTCCAATCTGATCTGGCAGAGTTTCTACAGCTGGATGCCCTTCCTAACGCCAACCACTCTGAGAGTGTAGTGGGTGCTTTTACGTGCCACCGGCACAAGGGCCAGTCAGGTGGTACTGGCAACGGCCATGCTCAAAATGGTGTTTTTTACGTGCCACCTGCACAGGAGTCAGTCCAGCTGCACTGGCAACGACCTTGCTCGAATGTTTTCTAACTTGCCACCGGCACAATTGCCAGTAAAGCGACGCTGGTAACGATCCCACTCAAATAGTGCTATTTACGTGCCACTGGCATGGAAGCCAGACAGCTGCTCTGGCATTGATCACACTCAGACGGTGCCGTTAGTGCTCCACTGGCACAGGAGCAAGTTATCGAATATGGTTCAATTACAATTTTGATTTCGATTTCACTTGACCCAACAGGTCTTCGCAAGCAGAGTTTAGTGTCCAATGAAGGAGAGGTTGGCATGGGTGCCAGTCGTCGAATTTGGTTCGATTTCGAGATATATATATATATATATATATATATATATATTTATATATATGGGTGTGTCTCATAACTAGTGTTGGTTTCTTTTGTTCCCTATAACTTAGGGTTCAGCAATGGGGGCCAATAAACTAAATACCAGATTTAAAAATAAATACTAAGGTTGATTTGTTTGACTAAACCCTTTGAGATTATTCTCCAGCATGGCCACTGTCCAATGACAAAACCCCAAATGGACTGAGGATTAGAAACAAAATTAAGTCAGAATCCCTGGCATCAATACAACCATCCAAACTTCTCCCCATCCCCTTCAAATTTCTAATCTTGAATGTTATTGATGTTACATTTGCAATCATTCAGTTTTTCTCTCGTCTCATTGTTTTGCATTTTGTTCCTTTTTTTGCAGTTGGTATCCGCCCGCCAATGGGACCTCCAATCGGACCACCTATGGCACCAATGAGTACAATGGTATCAGCCATTCCAATGCGACCGCCTATTGTGGCTAGCACCACAGCTACTGTTGTTGGGGGACCTCCTCCTGGTAAAATAGCAAGGAAGTAACACCATTTTAGGATTTGGGCCTGACAAATATGTACATATGTATTTCCTGGGTTTTTTCCATTTCATTTTGTATCACTTTTTCTTTCATTCCATAACCCTTTCTGTTTCCATCTCATGCTCTATTTTCCTTCAAAGGTTTTCTTTTTCTTTATCCATATTCCCTTCACCCTACCACTTCTCTCTCCGTACTCCTCTCTCCACTAGACTCTGTCTATCTCTGCCTCCCATTCTGCTAGCTCTTCTCCCCATCACTTCTTTTGACCACCTCTCTCTTCTCCTATTCATCTTCCTTTTACTATTTACCCTCAACCACTTTTTCAGATTCATCTATTGTTATACATACATACATACATGCATACGTACGTACATATGTATAGAATCTGTGGGTATACTGTAGGAGGCGATAAGGGAGAGAATTCATTTTGTGTTTCATTTCAGTTTTTTTTTTTTTTTGTTTTATAAATAAAATAAAAATATAAAATGTTACACTGAATCTTGAGAGGTTAAGGAGGAATAAAACATTAAGAGAATTTTCTTTTGATAAATATGTCTCCATAAATTTAACAGTGCAGGAAATTTTATGTACTTCCAAATGAAATCTCATAAGAAACTGCTTGCTACTTTCACAATAATACGGAAGAAGGAAATATTTTTGATAACACTAACTTGTTCCTTAAATGTATTCAGTTGTATGGATTTCTATACCTGAGACTTATTGTCATTTTTAATTTCTCTTAGTAACCATTTTTTCTGTATGAGATGATTTATGTGTGCAAAAAAAGGTTATGTTATGTAGATGTTTGCTATTGAAAGCCCAAAGAAATGTGCTCTTTGAATTACTGTTAGTGTAATATTTAGATAAATTAAGGCAGCGAGCTGGCAGAAATGTTAGCATGCCGGTCAAAATGCTTAGCAGTATTTCGTCTGTCTTTACATTCTAAGTTCAAATTCCGCTGAGGTCGACTTTGCCTTTCATTCTTTCGGGGGTCGGTAAATTAAGTACCAGTTGCATACTGGGATCTATCTAATCGACTTGGCCCCTCCTCCAAAATTTCAGGCCTTGTGCCTAGAGTAGAAAAGAATATTTAAATATGGATGTGAGATTTATTTCCCCTTGGTGTGAAAGATGACATCTTTTAAGTGGTGTCCAGTTTCCAATTCGCATAAACGTGCTCTTTCTAAGGCGTTTTCCATAACTGCTCTTAACGTTTGTGGCTCCAGTGATCTAATCTCTGTTCTAATGTTATTTTTAAGATCTGCAATTGTTTGAGGCTTGTTGACATAAACTTTTCCCTTAAGATAGCCCCATAGGAAAAAATTTGGAGCAGTTAGATCTGGAGAACGACATGGGTCTTCTCTTGCTAATTCTTGGAATCTTGTGACATTGTAATCTAGCAGCATAATCTAGTTCTTTCAGCTGTTGTACTAATTGGATCGTATGTGGAAAAAGATCCATTGTTTTTAAAATTCGTTGGAGTGATGTCCTGCAGACTCCAACTTGTCGAGAGCGTGTTTGTGTTGATGTTGTCAGGTCTTTTTCAATATTCTCCCTCACACGCCTGACTTTGGCCTCGTTTCTAACAGAACAAGGTTTGCTTATCTTTGGAAGGTTGCTTACTGATCTTTGATCTTCAAAATGACCAATTAATTGCCTGATCATTGATTCTCTTGGACAATTCATTGCTCTATAATGACGACAATATTCTTGTTGAGTCCGAATTATTGATCCTTGGTTTTGGTAATAAAATTTCACAATTTGTGTTCGCTGTTCAGTAGTGTACTTTTCCATGTTTAAATTTAAGGGTCTTCTTTATATAAATCTGAAATAAAATAAAAATTAGATAATTATTAAATATTGAAACCCATTCGTAACTTCTGGGCCACCTTGTAGTTCTATATTAGTTGCATTGTTTTATATGTGCATGGAGCCTGTGAATCATGCACCTGGTGCAAGCAAGTGTGTTTCTGTTTTGAGCTGGTAGTATAACCTGGACACACATTAAATTCATTGCCTCTAACTCTGGATTAGACCTCCAGAAGTTCTGTTTTTAAGGCCCATACTGTCTGGTTTACTAATTACATCTTCTGAAATTAAACATTTTGGTCTCCAAAATTCTAATTGTGTATTTAGTTATAGGTTGGATTTGAACTAGGAACTTTAATTTTAAATCATACATGCCACAATTGTCCAGTGGATAAAACATTATTTGCTTTAAAAAAAAGAAGGTTCTTAGTTCATATCTTGTCTGATTGACTGTGTACATATTCAGGTGAAATACAACATGCTGTATTTTAACATGTATAAGGAACCCTCTTATTTTTTGGGCTTAATATTTGGAAAAAAGATTTTGTAAGAGACTATAATACTATCCATGTATAAGAAACTCCCATATTTTTTTAACCTGATTTTTGACAAAAAAGGGGGGGGGTCTTTATACACATTAAAATACGGTAAACAATTATTTTAAAATGTTTCATCTCTAACGATTAGGTTAATAAAGGGCATGAAGAACTCATTTCAAACACTGAGACATTGAGTTTCATTTATTTCTGGTGTAATAACCAACAAAACTGATTACTGATATCAAACAGCAAGGTTCAAAATCTAATTCATGAATTTAGTGCTTTGATACATTTAAACCAGTCATTGGGGAAACTGTAGCCCATAGGACTTTCTGAATGGTGCTCCTAGTGAAAACCTACCTTTAATTTGTTTTAATAGTGCAGCCTACTTAATGATGTGCCATGTCTTGTGTGGCCAGCTTCTTGGAAAAGGTTGCTCATGCTTGATGTAAACCATTCTTGATCAGTACAACCACACTTGGTTCAATTCTTCATATAACTATTATTTCAGAATTTAGTCTTTGGTTACATACAGAATCACATTATAAAATGATATCCATTTCTAGAACGGTAGAGTGTAATTTCAGACAGATCTGTTGCAGTTTTTGCACTGGACCTTGTAGAAAGCACTGTTGTTGGCTCAATATTGGGACCAGTCAAGCAGTGGGGATCTATGGAATCACCCAAATCCCTTCCTTTCTGAATTGCCAGTCTTGCGCCTAAATCACAAACCATATTGGCTCAATGAATATTACTTTATTGCATTTTGAAAATTACCAAACAAATCATCTTGACTCTTGACAGTTAGATTACTTCGTCAAATATAATGCTCGTCTATTCATATTGTTTTGAATTAATCCTTCATCATTTCATAATTGTGACATTTTGATGATGTGGTTGCTTATTTTTTTTTTTAATGACATTATAGGGTAGGTATGAGAGGCCAGACTTAGTTTTAACATAAAATAGAATATTTCAACTGGATATGGCTGGTTTGAATGCAGAAGGGTCAGCGATAAAATTTATAATTCTTTGTAGTTTATTTTGCTTTTGAACAAAATGCCATTGTTACAATTTGTCTCAGTTTATTCCATAAATAACATTCTTGTTTCTCTTTATAAATATTGTTTCACTGTTATTCATTATCTGATGTCTCCTAAATTGCATTCTTTCTGTCTGGAATTCTTTCATTAAAAAAAAAAATTATGCCAAATGTATCTGTTTATGTTTTTTTCTTTTGTTTTTGTTTTTCAATGGTTTTTAAAAATTTTTATTTATTTTTTTGGTTTTGCTGTCTTAGAGAAACTTAATCTCTTTTGTTTGTTTGGTTTTGTCTCTGGCAATTATCAAGCAACATGAAGTTTCATGTGTCTGTTGAATGTCTCTGTGTGTATATCATCTTAGCTGTGTTTTCATATAGTAGTGAATACATTTTATCTGTGTGTGTGATATATATATATATATATATATATATATATATTATATGTATGTATGTATATATATTGTCTGAGATTCTGTCCATCAGAAAATATATGCATATTAATCAAAGTATACAGTATTATAGATCCATTTCAACTGATCTTACTAATCGTTTTTGCAGTGGGTATTAGATTTCAGGATGGTCAAGTAACACCTAATAACCAGTCATCTTATCCCAAGTATAAAACCGATTGATAGCATCAGCAGGAATAGATGTGATACTGTATACTTTGAATAAATAATATATATATATATATATATATATATATATATATATTACATACACACACACATACACACATTTGTAGTTGATGAGTTACTGTGTTGCCACTAGTTTCTTACCATATGCCATTCTTCGGGCAATGTCTTGTATGAAACTCATGTGGCTACAAGATGAACCATTTGCTGCAAAGGCAAAAGTAAATTCTTTTACATATATTGAATCTTCTTCCATTTATCATCTAACCACATATACATATTGAGAAAAAACTGAAGCTTTTTTCATAAGAAACTGCCCTTCCCCTCAAGCATTTACATAAAATCACATTGTTTTTTCCTGAATGATCTCAGGGGAAAAATAGACTTCTTCTTGGCCTTCTAATGAAGATTGTCATCTGATTGGTTGGTACCTAACCCTCATTTTAGGCCTTCGATGTTTAATCTTTTTAAAATGACCAAATTTATCTACAAACTTTTGAAATAAACTTGTTTGAAATAAGCTCTGATTTTGTTTGTTAATTCCTTGGATGTGATTATCATTACATTATTATATCTTTTGCTCAAATTCCAACAAAGTCGACTTACACTGGGGCTGATGTAATCAACCTTCTCCCTTTCATGTACCTGTAGTAGAAAGAATTATTATGATGTCTGTAAAGGTAGCAAACTAACAGAATTATTAGCATATTGTTAAGGCAGCGAGCTGGCAGAAACGTTCGCACGCCAGACGGAATGCTTAGCAGTATTTCGTCTGCTGTTACGTTCTGAGTTCAAATTCTGCCGAGGTCGATTTTGCCTTTCATCCTTTCGGGGTCGATAAATTAAGTACCAGTTATGCACTAGGGTCGGTGTAATTGACTTCATCCTTGTGTTTAGCCCCTTGTGGGCTATAAAGAAATAAGAATTGTTAGCATATCTGACAAAGTGCTTAGCTGCATTTCCTCCATCTATCTAGGTTATCCCTCAGAACGCCCCAAGACTGTTTCCACACATTTTCCCCCATTCGTCTCAATCTTCCATAATGGTCCCCAGCTCCTTTACCCCTTCCATACCAATATCCTCCAGCAAGTTGTTGATATAGGTTATCTTCCTCCTTCCATTGGTTGCCAGAGCACCAGCTTGTTAGCAATTTCATCAGTGTGTCTGATGCAGTGTCCAGCTAGCCCAATCCTTCTATGCTGTATCTTTAATGTTACTTTTGGTAGTCCCTGGTATAAGTTGACATTTGTTGTATGACTCTTCCAGGAGACATTGAGTGCCATTCTAAGCATCTTCATATAAAACTGTCCAACTGCTGTTTCAATGCTTTAGTGAGCGTCCATGTTTCAGCTCCGTATAGAAGAATAGATTCCAATGTGGCCAGAAACAACCTCACTTTCAATTTCCTTGCTAACACACACACACATGTAAAACCAATGGTTTTTTTTCAGTTTCTAGCAACCAGATCTACTCACAAAATCACAAGGCCCAAAGCTATATCAGAAAACATTTGCTTGAAGTGCCAAGCAGTGGAACTGAACCTAGAACCATGTGGTTAGGAGATAAACTTCTCACCACACTGCTACACCTGCCCTAGAAAACAATAAAACCAAAACAAAAAGAGAAGAAAGAAATTAATTCCGAAAGAAAAAAGAAATTATTAAATATCTTCATTGTTTTTTTTTTTTTAAACATCTTTTTATTAATATAATTATTCAGGTATACAAATGTTTAGATGCTTTATTACGAACAAGAGGAGGATACAAAATTCAGAAGCAGAAAAAAATAAATATATATATATATGTCTTCTTTCAATTGCAAAAATGATAAAGAAAGAAAATAAAAATAAGCACGTTACAGGAAGAATAAAGGGAATATTGATGGTGGTGGTGGTAGTGGGTGGGGGGAATCTTCAG
>NC_068985.1:13876383-13880759 GCF_001194135.2 Octopus bimaculoides
TATATATATATATATGTACATACATACATATATATATATGTGTGTGTGTATATATATATATATGTGTGTGTGTGTGTATGTATATATATGCGTATAAGAAGGGACGACCACTAAGTGGACATCCGATATGCTAGAAAGAGATCATCAACGACCCAGCCACAAAGAAAAATAATGTTCTCCAGAAAAAATTCAGCAAACACCAGAAGATAAGCGGGTACAATTAATTCTTTATTTTGTATATTTTCCATTTGCCTTGCCCGCTTATGTTCTGGTGTCTGCTGAATTTTTTCTGGAGAACATTATTTTTCTTTGTGGCTGGGTCGTTGATGACCTCTTTCTAGCATATCGGATGTCCACTTAGTGGTCAACCCTTCTTATATGCATGTAATACAATTTTTCTGAATTTTCAGATGTTTTTATATGCTAGGCCACTGGTTTCAAATTGATGTTAATTAAATTAATATTCAATTTATCACCCTCAGTATATATATATATAAATATATATATGTATATAACCTGTGTGATCCATAGGGATCTTTGATATTAAAATTGTAACCTTCTCATCAGGGAAAGCATGGGAATCATCTTAAACGTAAGACATTATGACCGATTATATGTATATATATATATATATATATATATGTGTGTGTGTGTATATATATAATAATATAAATATATAGATATATGCATATATAGATATATATATACACGCATACATATTTGTGCATACATATTACACAATATTTAAGGACAACAAGTTACAGGTCCCAAAGTGTAGATTTACAGAGCAAATCGTTTTCTTCAATCATAATGGCAATGTTGGTTTTAAAAAAACCTGATTTCAGCAGCCGTCAGCCAAGGCAGGTTTTCCCACCTTTGTGCCTTGTATACTAATGCACAACCTCGAAGAAGAAAAACCTTTGCTACATGCATGGCAAAGTTAACATTAAATAATTACTACACGGGTAGTAAGGGTTTTAACCATGTTGTATTGCCAAGTGATAAGCAAGGTTTTCAATATTTAAATGCAGTAGTCTTTTCACTCTCCCCTCCAAATCAGAAACAAGCCTGCTGTCTCCACATCTAACATAAACAATAACAATGATAATAATAATGAGAATAAAAGAAGGATTTAAAAAAAAATTTGGGGACAAGTTAACATTCTCTGGCTGACGTTTTAAAAAAATATACCCCCCAAAGCCTTGTTTACAGTGCAAACTAAAAAGGGGGACAACTAAGTTGTCCAGTTTGTCAGCCTTCATACATTGATATATATATATATATATATATATATATATATATATATATATATGCATATATATCCATTTATATATATATATATGCATATGCATTTATATATATATATATTCATGTTTATATATATTAATACAGTTATTATTTATATTAAAATAATGGGAAAAAATACAACCACCTGCATGGATTATGTTTATAACAACCACAAACATCTGTGCATGACAGGAACAATATTTTTACATAACAATATATTTTTTTTGTCTTTATCCTTTATTTCATATTCATTTATTATTATTATTTTTTTTTTTTACTTTGAGTGAAATTATTAAATGTGAAACATTTTTATTCTTAACATTTCAAATATATTTCTTTTCCAATGTGATTTTAAAAAATTTATTTGCTTAATATTTTTTATCATTTTTTTATATTTATAATATTTATAATTTGCTTTGATACTTGAAATAATTAAACTTTCAGATTTCATTTTGGCATTTCTGAAAGATAAGATGAATTATATTTATAAACCAGCATCTTAATTGTATCATGCCCTATCATAATTCTTTCTCATGTCTTTTTTCAAGCGAAGGAGAAGAAGAAATATTCTCCACCCCCCATCATTTACTCTTTCATGTAACATGATTTATAATTTGCTTAAAAAATGCAAGAATTTCTCAAAAGATGCCTGATTGTATTGGCAGGCATTTCAGATATCCAGAAGGCACCATTAAAACTGAGACTTATTTTTTGCTAAGGTCAGAAGTGGGGGTTGTTTAAATTAACCTAATAGTAAGGATTCTTATATAATATGTGTATATGTGAAGGTGCATGGCTTAGTGGTTAGGGCATTCGGCTCACAGTTGTAAAGTCTTGAGTTCGATTTCCAGCTGCGTGCCGTGTCTTGAGCAAGACACTTTATTTCGCATTCCTCCAGTCCATTCAGTTGGCAAAAACGAGTTGGACCTTTAATTCAAACGAGTCAGCCTTGTTGCATTGTTTCACACTGAATCTGCCTGAGAACTACATTAAGGGTACATGTATCTGTGGAGTACTCAGCCACTTACACATTTATTTCGTGAGCAGGCTGCTCCACTGATTGGATAAAACTCTTAACTCTTAACTGAAGAAGTGCCAGTGTGTGTATGTGTGTGTGTTATTTCTTTACTACCCATAAGGGGCTACACGCAGAGGGGACAAACAGGGACAGACAAACAGATTAAGTCGATTATATTGACCTCAGTGCATAACTGGTACTTATTTAATCGACCCCGAAAGGATGAAAGGCAAAGTCGACCTTGGCGGAATTTGAACTTAGAACGTAGCGGGAGATGAAATACCCCTAAGCATTTCGCCTGGCGTGCTAATGTTTCTGCCAGCTCGCCATGTGTGTGTGTGTAGGATCATGTAGGCTTTGGAGAAAATGAGTTTATAATTACATAAGCTGAAGATAAATTATTTCCTCTTTCTAATACTATCTGTGCTGCAGTGTCACTGACTTCTAAGTCTTCAAATTTGATAGTAGCACATTTGTGGCCATAAATTTGGTTAATTTCTTACAACTGTCAGGTTTCAAAGAGCATAGGAAGGGAAAAAAAAAGAAGGAAACTACCAAGAAACTGTGACTTATGTTGTTTCTCAATAAGAATATGAACAAGACATTGCAAGTGAAGGATGTTAATGATCTCAACGAAGCTGGAGATAAAGGAGATTATAACTACTTAATACACACACACACACACACAGATGCGCACGCACACACACACACACACATACACACACATCATACAAAAATATTCAATTGCAATAATGATGGTTTCTGATTTAAGCATAAGACCAGCAGTTTTGCAAGGAAGGGGAGTAATTGATGCTATCAACCCCAGAAGGCTGAAAGGCAAATGTGACTTTGGTAGGATTTGAAACCAGGTCACAGAGAGTTGAAACAAATACAACAAAGTATTTTTTCCAATACTCTAATAATTCTGCCAACTTAAGGCCTTGATTAAAAAAAAAAAAAAAAAAAAAAAAAAAAAAAAAAAAAAAAAACTCATAAAAATAATCATTTCAAATGTTGGCCCAAGGCCAGCAATTTTAGGGTAGTAGGTCAGTCGATTAAATTGACCCCAGCACAGGTTGTCATTGACTTATGACTTATCCAACTTATGATTGATCGACTTTATGACGATTGGTACGCCAGCTCTTGGCAGCAATAATAAATATTCCAGTTGAAATCTAAATGGGTTTAATTCCTTAGAAATTAACCCGTTTATGGATGATGTCAGCTAACAAATACTTCCCCTAGGTTTGGTTATTGATCCCCATTGGGGTTATCCCAAGTGTTGGATGAATATTCTGCCACGGAAACATCGAGGCAACCTTGCTTTTGTTTATAAGATGACTACTTAAAACTCCAAAATTTTGGACCAAAATTCTTGGTTTTATGCTGCGTGTGACTTTTCCCTGAGAATGTACTCTAAGAACGTAAAAATATAAAACAAACCTATGTATAGGCCTGTAGGCCGACTTACGACCAGTCAATCAGAACCAATTGTGTGGTCATAAGTTGATGATGACCTGTACTTGTCTGGTACTTTGTTTTATCGACTCTAAAAGGATGAAAAGCTAAGTCAACCTCAGTGGCATCTGAACTCTGAATATAAAGAAATATTACAAAACATTTTGTCCACTGCTCAAACAATTCTGCCTTAGTAATAATAATAATAATAATAATAATAATAATAATAATAATAATAATAATAATAATAAAATGGCTGAAGTTCAAAAGATAGTACTCATGGGAACTGCCCATATCCTACGTAAAATACTGTCTATGTGATCTCAAATTTTAAAACAAACACATAATTTTCTTATGGTTTCTTAAACATTCTCTAGAACAACACTATGTACAAATCCAAATATATGGTACCCTAGGCATAACACCTACATGAACTTCTAGCTTGTTGTCTCTTGAGGTCTCTGGGTGAGACTTGGATCCAACTTGTACAAATGCAAAACAAAAGTCAAACATAAAATAATAGTAATAATAATAATAATAATAATAATAATAATAATAATAATAATAATAATAATAATAATAATAATGATGATGATGATGATGATGACAATTA
>NC_068985.1:13881357-13891407 GCF_001194135.2 Octopus bimaculoides
CATTCTCTAGAACAACACTGTACAAATCCAAATATATGGTACCCTAGGCATAACACCTACATGAACTTCTAGCTTGTTGTCTCTTGAGGTCTCTGGGTGAGACTTGGATCCAACTTGTACAAATGCAAAACAAAAGTCAAACATAAAATAATAGTAATAATAATAATAATAATAATAATAATAATAATAATAATAATAATAATAATAATAATAATAATGATGATGATGATGATGATGACAATTATAATGATGATGATGATAAACGTTTCCAAAGAATTTAAAGACGAAAACTGTGGTTATTTTCGAAAATTATTGATTCCATTATGTATTAAATTTTTGTTAGAATATAAAAGAGGATTCCTGTCTACACATTGACAGCTGGTGGCACATCAAGTTATATTGTGTCGAGTATTTAAACAATTGGGTCGGCAAAAACAACGAACATATCATTTCATTTTAATTGTTATCATTTGTTAAATCTAGCATTCATAAATATGCATGAATGCTAAACACACATATTTTTATGCATATATGTAAATGCTTGTGTAAATATGTGTGTGCTTGTGTGTTAACACACACACATACACACACACTCATATATACACATCATTATCATCATATGTGTATGTGTGTTGGTGTTTGTACTCTACTACCACTTGCTAACCAGTGTTGGTATGTTTGCATCCCAGTAACTTAGCAGTTTGGCAAAAGGCACGAATAGAATGAGTACCAGCCTTAAATTAAAAAATTACTGGGGTTGATTCATCTTACTAAAGTTCTTCTAAGCACTACTCCAGCATGGCCTCAGTCTAATATGTGAAATGAGTACCAAATAAAAAAAAGATATGTACGTGTGCATATGTTTGTATATGCATGTATATAATTCTTCTTACAATGTTGCCATTGCATTTTGCACTAATTGATTATAACCAATATCAAGTTCTTTGTGGAATTCCTGTCTTATAAATCTATTGATTGAAACACACATACACATGCACACACACATATATAATGTATATACGTACATCTATTTATCTATCTATCAATGTGTATGTGTGTGTGTGTGTGTGATTGCATATACATACATATATTTACTTTTTTACTTGTTTCAGTCATTTGACTGCGGCCATGCTGGAGCACCACTTTTAGTCGAGCAAATCAACCCCAGGACTTATTCTTTGTAAGCCTAGTACTTATTCTATCGGTCTATTTTGCCGAACTGCTAGCTGACGGGGACGTAAACACACCAGCATCAGTTGTCAAGTGATACTGCGGGGACAAACACAGACACACAAACATATACACACACATACATATATATATATATATATATATATATATATATATATATATATATATATATATATATATACATATATACAACGGGCTTCTTTCAGTTTCCATCTACCAAATCCACTCACATGGTTTTGGTTGGCCTGAGGCTATAGTAGAAGACACTTGCCCAAGGTGCCACGCAATGGGACTGAACCCAGGACCATGTGGTTTGTAAGCAAGCTACTTACCACACAGCCACTCCTACACCTATGTAAGTTCTATGGAAAGACATTAGTTAAACTCTCGGTTCGATAATGATATGAATGAGGAGTCTAATGCAGGTCTTGTATGAGCATGTATATGTTAACTATAACATTTTTATACCCTTTTATTTTTATTTCTACATTTATTCTCCTATTTCCCTAAATACTCTGTATTTGCTTCCTTTTCCGAAATAACTCCTCCTCATATTGAACTCTAATATTTCCCTCTATTTAACCATCTCACATTGTCTCTGATGAAGCGATATCCCTAATATCCCAGAAACAGCTGTAAGACTACCTTTCTCTCTATAGATGTCCTGAAAATTCCACGCAGCCTTGGCCTTGTTGTCTCATTTTATTTAACACACACACACACACACACACGCACATATATATATCTCCATATATACATATATAGGAACTGTCCAACCCATGCTAGCATGGAAGGCGGACGTTAAACAATGATGATGAGGTAGGAAGTGTTTGTATGTATATATATATATATATATATATATATATATATGCACACACACATATATATCCATACATGAATGCATACCTAACTACCTACCTCCATACATATATGTGTGAATATATGCATATATATATATATACAGAAACACACACGCACACATATATACATGCTTATATAAACGCACACATTCATATGCATAATTTCAGGGCCACTGCTAAACTTGCCTCACATTTGAATTAAATGGTCTGTCTGTGTGTCTTTGGATGTACCAGCTTAATATGAGATCTTCCAACCAACATCAGCCATCACAATGCACTTGCTACATTTCGTCATATCCTATTATTAACTTCACTCAGTTCCTTGTCCCTGAATAATCCCTGTTGTACTATAAGCCATTTCTTAGTCCAATCCTGCTACCCCACTGTCCACCTCAGAACTGTAACCCTCTGGAAATTCATTCCTGCTTATCATCCACCTTTAGCTACGAATGTTTGAAAAATACTAACTGGGTTGCTAATCACATTATCCTCGTCCATTAAGCCCCTTCTTTTCTGATAAATGACAGAGAGGGAAACGGAAATTTGTAAGGTTTCATGAAGATGTCCATGACATATGAGTGAAATGGTTCTGAACATGAACCAAATCTCAGTCTGTTACGCTGTTTCATGGCAACATAGTACCACCACATAATGTATGTGATTCTGTGTGTCTGTGTGGGTGAATGTTTGTGTGTGTGTGTGTATATATATGTATCAATTGCATATATTTTGGTTTGGTTTGAACAGCAACCAAGGAATCTCTCAAACAGGATTCATAATAAAAATACATTCAAAACAATTTGGTTTGCAAAATCTGATTTTTACACATTTTGTATATGAACAGTGCAGCCCTATTTTCCTGCATGATAATAACAATAAAGATAATAATAATAACAATAATAATCATAATAATAATAATAATAATAATAATAATAATAATAAGAAGAAGAAGAAGAAGAAGAAGAAGAAGAAGAAGAAGAAGTAGTAGGGGTGCATCATAGCGATGTGTTGAGAGGAATTCTTTGGGGTTTGAATAATTCACCTTTGAAAACATGGGTGTTTTGCTCAACATCCTTAAACGAACCTTATTCAGGGACCTTTTGAGCAGGATGGGCTACTTGACCTGAAGAAAATTCTAACTGGGCCCCACCTGCGAGGTCATGCGCTGTTTATCTTGATATGAGATCACCATGTCAAGCACATATGCTTGTGATGCATGTGCCTGGTGCACCCTTATCAGACGGGTAGTCATGATGGGTATAATGGGCTTCGTATATTTTACCCCAGTGTCACTTTGATGGCATGCACTGCTCTCTCACTCAATAATAATAATAATAATAATAATAATAATAATAATAATAATAATAATAATAATAATAACAATAATGATTTCTAATTTTTGCCACAAGGGTTGCTTGGGGGAGGAGATTATGTCGATTACATATGTAACCTATTTAGTAGATATAGTAATAATAATCATAATAATAATAATAATAATCATCATCATCATCATCATCATCGTTTAACGTCCGCTTTCCATGCTAGCATGGGTTGGACGATTTGACTGAGGACTGGTGCAACCGGATGGCTACACCAGGCTCCAATCTAATTTGGCAGAGTTTCTACAGCTGGATGCCCTTCCTAACGCCAACCACTAATAATAATAATTCTGCCTACTATAAGCACAAGGCCTGAAATTTTGGAGGATGGAGCAGTTGCTAGCTGATTGCATTGCAGTGGAATTGAACTACGCTTTTAAGTATTTTGTCTGATGTGCTACCAATTCAGCCAGCTTGCTGCCTTAATTATAATTGTAATAATGACAACAACAACAACAACAATAATAATTCCTAACATAGGCACATGGCCAGATATTCGGAGGAATAATGATCAAATGGTGATTTTTCATTATATTAATTATAATGATAATAATCTTTTTTTCACTGCCACAAGAGGTTATTGCTGAGACAGGTAAGAAATAATTCCTGGCATTAGTGCAAGGCCTCAAATTTGGGGAAAAGGGTAATTGTTGATTCAATCAATCCCTAGTATGTAACTGGTATCTATCTGATCAGCCTGAATAATGAAAGGCAAAATTGAACCTCGGTGAGATCTGAACTCAGTATGTCATCCATTACTCTTAGCAATCATTTTTAATAATGATGTTAATGATGATGATACTGGTGATGGTGATAAATGACATATTTTATACTTTTGTTTTTTAATTTTTATATTTTACTTGGGAATCAAAATCTTGTTGACTCTTCAAAAGAAGTTAACCATGAGAGATGGGTTAATTATTTAATCCTTCCTCTTAGTATTCTACTATAATCCAAAGCATTAGTGTAGCTAGAGTGTGTACCACCCGGGCGACCCTTTCGTTTGCCATCCCCCGAACCCCACAAAAAACACATAATGCCTACAGCAGACCCAAAGGTGGTGTCCCTTTAAAAGTGCTGCCCAGGACAGACTGCCCCTACTGCATCCCCGCTAGTTACGCTGTGATCCAAACATAATTGATTTCTCACAAGAGGTGGGAAACTAAATACAATGTCCAGATATTGTAACATTTATAATATCTGAACTGGATATTGCCATATTATGATATTGAACTATCTATCTTTGATATTAATTTAAGATGCAGTAGTTAATTATATAGTGTTGTAGAATGTTTTCTATCATCGTCATCATTATTGATATTTATTGATGTTGGAATAAAGATTGTTTACCAACATAACATGGCACATTTAGGATGAATGTTGCAGTAATTTAGCCCCAGGAGACATCGTCTCCACCTGGCTATACGACACGATCTGTGTCCTTTTATTTTCGAACAAGGGAATCTAGCACCCCCACTCAGCTGAAAACAATATCTGTGTATCGCGATTTCTGGGTTATTTCCCCTCATCAGCACAGAATAATTGTTTGGCTAGAGGTGGCACTGCCAAATTCCCGTTTGAAATATATAGTTTTCAAAGTGACAACTAGTCACTGATCTATAAATTAGAAAATTACTATTTTTAAACCTCACAACAAGAGATATTCGGCAACAGTACTTTGGAGTAAAGATTGTTTGCCAACATAACATTGCAGTCCTGGTTTAGGACGAATGTTGCTGTAATTTAACCCTAGCTGGCTATATGACATGATCTGTGTCCTTATATTTTCGAACAAAGGAATCTAGCACCCCCACTCAGCTCAAAACTATCTGTGTATTGAGTGGGGTTGCTAGATTCTCTTGTTCGAAATTATAAGGACACAGATCGTGTCATATAGCCAGCTGGAGATGATATCTCCTGGGGCTAAATTACAGCAACATTCGTCCTAAACCAGGACTGCCATGTTATGTTGGCAAACAATCTTTACTCCAAAGTACTGTTGCCGAATATCTCTCATTGTGAGGTTTAAAAATAGTAATCTACTTTATTGATGTTGTTGAGTTGCCTGTGACAACTCTTCTTGAGTAGAATCATGGACAGTAAGGGAGACAAACAGAGCTCAACTCAGCTCTTTGGTAAGTGACGTGTCTTCATCCATCTCCAAAAGGATCCAATGTTGTAAAGGGTTGAAGAGCGGTATCATACCCTGCAATATTCGGTCTTGCTGTGTTTACTTTATGTTTCATGGAATTTCTCAATAAAGACAATGTAAGATTCCATCTGTGATCCTGCCTGGTGTTTTACCATGTTTGTTATTGCAAATACAGACAAAAAATTTGTATTACAAGCATACATACAGCACAAAGGAAGGAAAGCTGAACAATTTTGGTCAAGAGCAAAGGTAGGTTAAGAGGAAGGTAGTTAAATTGGTTAGTTGTCGTTAATATATTTAATCCATTGACAATTAAAAGCTAACAAGAAGCCAAAAAAAATGAGGTGGAGTTTTAAAATGTCTACATAACCCAGTTACTTTTATTATTTGTATTAATCTGAAACACGTATATATATAAAAAAAAAAAGGCAGGCATGTTTTGGTATTATTCTGACCTCATCAATGAAGCATAGCCATCGCTATAATTGCTGAAATAGGTAAATAGGCTTGTTTAAAGATTAAATGATTCAGAATCTAATTAGAAATAAACAAAAATAATCATAGTCAACATGATTAGTAAAATTAGTTGGATTTAGGTTAAAGTAAGGACTTGAAAAATTAATTTTTTAAAAATAGATATTTATTATTATTATTATTATTATTATTATTATTGTTATTATCATTATTTATTAATTTTATTCGTATTTGTTACATTTTTTTTTTGAGAGGAAAGGATTATCATTTTCTGTATTTGAATATTTTAATCCATTATTCCATATAGACACATATATAAATATGTACATATATTTTCATGCATATATGTTTGTGTAAATACATATACACATATGTATATATATATATATATACTCACATTGATGTCTGTGCGTGTGCATGAGCACAAGCACATTATTTCTTTATCTATTTATTTTTTTTTTTTCTTTTAGCAAATATAAACGAATGAAAAATGACTAGAATTTCTGAATATAAGTAGATCTGCTGGGTTTCTTTTTATGAATTCACAGCTTATATATTAAGTGGAAAGCATAAGGAAATGACTGATATATTTGAGTGGAGTGAAAGAGGCTGGTATAAAAGAAAAAGAAAAAAAACCCAACACTGACCTAGTTAGATTCACACATGCAAACATGCTAAAAACAAATATGCATATATACATACATACACATATATGTGTGTATATATGCAGAGAAAGAAAGAAAAAGGATGAGAAAGAGAAAATGTATTCTCAAAGCAGTATAATGTATTTTTGTATAATTTGTTTCTTATTAAGATATATGCCTTGAATTGAATTGAATGTAGTTATCTTTAATTGTTTGCTTATTTCAGTCATTGGACTGTGGCCATGTTGGAGCACTGGTTTGAGCGGGCTTAATCAAATGAATGAAACTCAGTACTTATTCTGTCAGTCTCTTTTGCCAAACTGATAAGTCACAAGGGTGATCACAAACACAGTCACACATGCCCAGATGTGTGTGTGTGTATATATATATATATACATCAGAGTAAGCACATAAATGTGAAACAAGGTGGGTAAAAATAGTACTCGAATACCAGAGGTAGAGTAATATGCTTTATTATTAAAGCTGCAAAAAACATTACAAAAAGAAACTGTTACTCAGAGTTTCATGTTTCTGTTTGTTGGAGAGTTTTGGTTGAAAATGGAACAAAAAATCAATTTTTTCTTCCATTAATTAACTTTTTGTTCCCTTCTCAACCAAAACCGTCCGACAAACAGGAACATGAAACTCTGAGTAACAGTTTTTTTTTGGTGACGTCTTTGCAACTTTATTAATAAAGTGTGTGAGTATTTATATATATATATATATATATAGGTGTGTGTCTGTGTGTGTGTTGGCCCGAGACCATAGCAGAAGAGACTTGCCCCCAAGTTGCCGTGCAGTGGGGATTAAATTCAAAACGATGTTGCTAAGCAATCTTCTTAACCACACAGCCATGCCTGGTATAATTATATATTAATTTATGCATAACTATGGAAGCACATGACCGCATGATTAATGTGTTCAACTCACAATTGTAAGATTGTTGGTTTAATTCTGAGACAGGGCAGTGCGTTTTATCCTTGAGCAAGATACCTCAGTTCACATTGCTCAAGTTCATTCAGTTGAAAATGGCAGTTGTTGGGGGTTGAATTTATGATGGATTGACATTCAATTTTAATGGGTGAAAATCTTACACTTCCAGTTGCCAAAATGCCTGAGAAACTCAATAACATGCACAAACTCCAGCCTCCCTGAGCCAGTAAGTTAGGTGTAGACTTTATATACAGCTTTAACATTCATATTTATAATGTTATTCTTTGCTAGAATACTGCATTAAGAATACATTCATGTTGTATTGTCAAGAGATTTTAATAACATATGGCTCCAATCTTGGATTTCATCCAAATATGTTGATATAATTTATAGTAGTACACACTGGAAGAAAGAGGAAATGTTCAAATTTCACAAATTTTAACTCAATGTTTACATCTTGTTTTACATTTTTCATCCCATGAGTGTGTGCATATAAAGTTCAAATGGAATTTTGCATTTGGTACCAGGCTGATAAAGGTTCTGCATTAGTTTATGCTCATATGTATGTATGTTGATATTCAGTTTTATTTCAAGATTTCTTGCCAATAGAGGAAGAACTGGTTTCTAACCTAGATCCAAGGGTCCTTCATTGAAATTTCAACAACCTCAGCAGGGTATTTTTGTATGTACGTTATGTATACATGCAGATTCATATGTTTTGTATGTATGTATGTATACACCCAGTAACCATAAACACATACGTCCCAGTATATATAATAAATTTGTATTTTAAGATATATGTTGCAAGGTAATTTTTTTAATATTTTGTTAGCTGGTATGTGATATATATATATATACACACATATATACATATATCTGTAATATAATGTGTGACAATTATTCAGTTGCCATAATGAATGAGGTCGCATTCATTCTTTTGTTGTCTTACCATTACTATTAATATATATATATATATATATATATATATAGGCAAATATACTTCACTTTATCGTGCAGTTACTGTTAACACCTCGTATATATATATATAGATATATATATGTATGTATGTATGTATGTATATTTATGGTGCATTCTGTTAGGGACATAGCAGAGTACAGAATAGAGCTCATTCACTCTTAGAATTACCAAATAGCTGGTAGTATTACAATATACTACCGAGTCTAGGTTTGGGCATTCTTCGTGTGTAAAAATAAAATTGAATAAGATAGAGTCAACAAGAAGAAGTATGGTTACATAGATATTTTATAATTACTACACATGTTTCCATACAACATAGATATTCATATATACAGGTATTTGATCATGCAACGGTTTACCTGTATAATGGGAAAGAGTTGTATTTCTTCAGGTGATATACAATTGCTGTCCTCGTTAGTTACGAAACCTTCAACTTCAATGCTAACACATCAATCTACCTTGTTGGTTAGGTTTTGTAACTAACGGAGACGGCAATTGTATATTACCTGTGGATCCCATTATACAGGTAAACTGTCGCATAACTAAATTCCAGTATATATGAAGATCTATGTTGTATGAAAACGTGTAGTGATTATAAAATAACTGTCTTGCTGTACTCCATCTTGTCATCTCTATCTCATATATATATATATTTAACCTTTGTAGTAGAGAAATATACTGAGCCAATTTAACTATTTCTCTGTAGATTGAACAAAAAAATTATCAACGGCTTTAATCGATTTCAAACCTTATTGGATTCTCATCAGATGAGTCTATATCCATTTCACCAATTCCACAGAAACGAACAGCCATTCTGTTTATCCAGTAGCTCCACATAACTAGGGCTCCTTATTTGCATACTGTAAATGTCTGACACTTTATTCAATAACAGGGGACACACGCACACACATATGCAGACAGAAAGAAGGAAAGACAGGAAGAAAGAAAGAAAGAAAGAAAGGAAGAGAGAAAGAAAGAAAGGAAGAGAGAAAGAAAGAATGATTAATTGATAGAATGGTGTAAGGCTGTGAGTGCAGGTGACATATTTTACATATGCTTGGCAATCTCTCTAGACCTGATACCATAATAAAATTTTTCACCAGTGGTGGGCATTAAGAAAGGAGCCAGCTGTAGAAATCATGCACAAAAGAGAAGTAATACTTATGAAAATGTGATCTGTGACCAATGAGAACTGACTCGGACTGTGATGTCATGTCCAACTCTTAATGTTGCATGTCTCGTTTCTGTTTGTTTTTCTCGTTGTTCGAAAAAAAATTTGTTTTCTATGTTTTCGTTTCTCATTGTGTTCAACATTTTTATGATGTCCTGTACCCATATATGCATGTATATATACATATATATGTAGGTATGTACATATATGTATGGATATATGCATATATTTATATATTATTTATATTATTATGTATATATATATATAT
>NC_068985.1:13892079-13899373 GCF_001194135.2 Octopus bimaculoides
GTGTGTGTGTGTGTGTGTGTGTGTGTGTGTATGTGTGTGTGTGTGAGTAGTGTATACAAAAAGAATCCAGACCTGATAGTCTATGAAAAAGATATAGCTATAACAGAGTTTGATAGTAGTTCACAAACATGACAATAACTAGAAAAACACCAATAATGTTAGATTTCTATAATAATGATGATATTCATAATAAATACAGTGACTTGTTTTTCTCTTCTCAAGGCATAATTTAACAAATATTGTATAGTAAAGCCATTTGCAGTATGTGTGTCCATATACGTTTGTATATGTGGAGAGGTATTGGATTTTGTTACTTTGTTTCTTTTGCAAAGCCAATAGTATTGCCAATCTCATGTTTTCCAGTATGTAAGAAGATTTTACATGAGTGCTCAATGAGTTAGAAGTAGCAACCAAATCTGCTTCAAATGATTCCTGTTTATTGTCTGAAGTAAGGAATAATCATATTAGACAACGCAGTTCAAATATAAAAAACCTTAAAAGTACAAAATGGTCACAGCTGGAATGACTCTGATCGTAGGCCTATTCAGTCAGGGTTAACCCAGGGTTAAACAACAACAACAACAATAACATAACAGCAACAACAACAACATCAATAACTTGGCTTCTGGAAGATTTCCTTAGAATATTCAACTAATAATGATTTCTTTCAATGAAGCATAAGGCAAAATTTTCATATTGAGGTGGGTTTGAATTTTTTTTTTTATGTGTGAGTGCTTTAAATCTGATTTGGAAAATAATGATGCCATGGATTACAGGTTTATAATAGCAAGAATGACAAGGGAGTATCTGTAACTCAGTGCATAGCAAATATCACAGGGGGACTTTGCCCACAGGATACCAATTGTTTTACTTTTCTTGATCATATACACCAGCAAAAGATACTCACTTATTTACATGTATGTATGTATGTATGTATGTATGTATGTATGTATGTATGTATATTCACACATATATATATATATATATATATATATATATATATAGAAGATAGTATTGAACAGTGAAGATGAGTGGTCAACACCATATTTAGTGGATGAATATTTGTGGACTAACAATACTACCAATGGTTTCATGTGGAAAGATTTCCCCACAATTTTCAAGCAATCCACTTAAAAATGCTGGTAATTGTCTAGATCACTTAAACATTGTGGAAATTTTTTCTATATGAATCCACAAATAAAATATACATATATATACACATACACATACATGTTTAATACATCTATATATATAAAACAAGATGCTGGTTTACCCAAGGGTATGGTAGAAGATATTTGCCCAAGGTATCATGCAGGTTTGAAACTGGAACCACATGATCATGGAGCAAACTTCTTAACCACCCAAGGTAAAATCTTGAAATGGACAAATATGGCCCATGTGGTACAGTAACCTGGCTAGAACTCATTTATCAATGTCCACAGAGTTGGTTCAAATTTAGGTGCAAACCCAGCAATGTTAAGTGAAAGGGAGTTAGTTGATACTACTAATTCCACAACTTTACTAGTATCTTATTTGATTGACTTCAGAGGGATTAAAACCAAAGTTAATCTCGAAGGGATTAGAAATGAGATTGCAAAACACAGATATAACTTCCAGATATCAGTTATAATTATTTTTGATAATAATAATAATAATAATAATAATTTATAACAAAACCAAAAATTTAGGGAGAAGGAAGGGTCGATTTTACTGACCCTTTAACTTGACCGATACTTTATTTTTGCAAACCTGGAAAAAAAAAAATGGGTAAAGTTGACCTCAGCTGGGCTTGAACTTAGTATATGAAGAGATGGAACAAATACTGCATTTTTTCTAAAATATTAATAATTCTGCTATTGTCCTACATTCAGGTAATAACCATTTCAAATTTTGGCATGGGGTCCAAAATGTGGGGAAGAAGGGAGTTAGTCAATTACACTGACCCCAATGTTTAACTGTTACTTTAATTTATTGACCCTAAAAGAAACAAAAGGCAAAATTGATGTTGGCAAGATTTGCCACCCTCTGTTTCATAATAATAATAATAATAATAATCCTTTCTACTAAAGGCGCAAGGCCTGAAATTTGTGGGAGGGGATCAATCCATTACATCGACCCAGTGTTTCACTGGTACTTAATTTATTGACCCCGAAAGGATGAAAGGCAAAGTCAACCTCGGCAGAATTTGAACTCAGAATGTAGCAACGGGTGAAATGCCACTAAGCATTTTGTCCAGCATGCTAACGGTTCTGCCAGCTCACTGCCATAATAATAATAATGATAATAATAATAATAATAATAATAATGATAATGGTTTCAAATTTTGCCACAAGGGCAGCAGTTTTGGGGAATGGGGTTAAGACGATTACATCAACCCCAGTGCACAACTGGTACTTATTTTATCGACCCCCAAAAGGATGAAAGGCAAAGTCAACCTCAGCAGAATTTGATCTCAGAATGTAGCGATGGGCGAAATACTGCTGGGCATTTCGTCCACTGTGCTAACGACTCCGCCAGCTCTCCACCTTCATTAATGATGATGATAATAATAATAATAATAATAGACCAAAGTCACATGATATGGGAATTCCAGCACCCATGACAGATGAAATTCATTTTACCTCAATCTATGTGTGTGCTTTTATGAACCAAGCTCCAAAATGAAAAGATCCCTGAAGACTAATGCAGTATTTGATGGTCTAACAAGATGGCCATGTTGAGTTTGATACAAAGATTACTTTTTGGTATTAATACTGCTTTTGTTGTTTATAATTAATCTTTAATAATAATAATAATAATAATAGTAGTAGTAGTAAATTACATTTTTATTAGCTGTTGGGGCCCAAGACATTAGAAACCATACAACGACAAGAAACATGGTGAGGGCTTACATTAAATGATAAGAAAGTGAAGTCAACAGAAGCAATAGATAAAAATATAATGTCAACAAGGAAAGTTCCCCCAGAAGGGAGATGAAACCACTGAAATTAATTCAGGGAAAAACCCTACTCAAAGTGTGGTTTGCTCTGATGTACCAAAGACATCAAAATGCCCTCTCCTGGGTTCTTGTATCCTGTTTACAATTGCATAATCAGAGTATAACCATTTTAGACTTATCAAAATCACTATTCTTACCCATCTTTCTTAAATCATAGTAGAGGGCAGCGCCTCTCTCTTTCTTTCTCCACTCCCACTGCTCTCTTCAAGTGGTCCTTGAAAAAGCTGATGAGGGCTTAGCCAGAAAGGAAAAACCCCATTCCTAGAACTTTGAACCACTCACATGTCACTACTTCGCTCACCATAGCCACTGAGCAGAGGAAGACCAGCTGCCTGTTCTTGCATAAGGAGACTGACTGGTCAACCAATAATAATAATAACAACAACAATAATAGTAATAATAATAATGATTTCAAATTTTTGCCACAAGGGTAGCTTGGTGGTGGGGATTAAGTTGATTACATCAACCCCAGTGCGTAACTGGTACTTCTTTAATCGACCCTGAAAGGATGATAGGCAAAGTCAACCTCAGTGGAATTTGAACTCAGAACATAGCTGCAGACAAAATACCGCTAAGCATTTTGCCTGGTGTGCTAACAATTCTGCCAGCTCACCGTCTTATAATAATGATAATAATAATAATAATAATAATAATAATAATAATAATAATAATAATAATAATAATAATAATAATTACAACAATAACAATAATAATGATGATGATGGTGATGATGACATCTCTGGTTGTGACCTGGGTACAGCTTGTATAAATTAAAGCAAAGCCAAAACATAAATAATAATAATAATAATAATAATAATAATATTAATGGTTTCTGATTTAGGCACAGGGGCCAGTATTTTTGAGGGGAGGGTTTTAGTCGATACCATTGACCCTAATGCTAGCAGAGTACTTTATTTTATTGATTTTGGAAGGATGAAAGGCTAGGTTAACTGCGTGGGATTTGAACTCAGAATGCAAAAAAAAAAAAAAAAAAAAAAAAAAAAAAAAAAAAAAAAAAAAAAAAAAAAGAAATGCCACTAACCATTTTATCTGATACACTAACAGTTCTACCAGCTTGCAGCTTTAACAACAACAACAACAATAATAATAATCCTTTCTACTGTGGGCGCAACGCCTGAAATTTGGGAGAAGGTGATGAGTCAATCACATCGACCCCAACAATAATAATAATGATAATAATAATAATAATAATAATAATAATAATAATAATAATAATAATTATAATAATCGGGGAAAGTATTGGATAATTGAAGAGAACAGATAGCATGGTACCTCAGGCTGATGGTAGCAAGACTGTTACTCATATAAGACTCCAGGAGTTCCAACAAAACCTGAGTTAAAATAATAATAGTAATAATAATAATAATAATAATAATAATAATAATAATAATAATAGTAATAATAATAATGATCCTTTTTTTAATGTAGGCACGAGGCCTGAGATTTTAGGGGAAGAGATTAGTCGATTACACTGCTGGCTGCAATGCTTGACTGGTACTTTATTTCATCAACCCTGCAAAGATGAAAGGCAAAGCTGACCTTGGTAGAGTTTGAACTCAGAATGCAAAGATGGACATCATGCTGCTGAGCATTTTTGCCTGGCGTGCTAACAATTCTGCCAGCTCACTGCCTTAATAATAACAATAATAATAATAATAATAATAATAATAATAATTAATAATAATAACAATAGTAATAATTTTCAACTAGCAGTAACTATCAGTAACCATGCCTCAGATAACGCTCATTCGCTATGACGCTGCCACTTCAATTTAGGCCCCAAATCAGCAATTTTGAGGGGAAGGGCAGTTAATTGGTTACACTGACTTCAGTACTTGACTGGTTCTTTATTTCATTCACCTCAAAGGATGAAAAATAAAGTTGACCTCAGTGGGATTCGAACTCAGAAACAGTAGAACAAATACTACAAGGCATTTTTTCTGGTGCTTGAACGATTCTGTCAATCCACTGCCCTTTTAATCCTTTAGCTTTTAATACAGCCATATTTGGCTTAAAATTTCCTACCAGTTTTATGTTAAAAGTGGCCAGATCCAGCCTCTTGCACCTACCCTACAATGTCATTCTAAAAATAAACAATCACATCAGTGAAGTCTCAAAGGTATGAGATAATGTATGATAAATTCATATGAATGCAAATAGATAAACATTATATTTGATAGAATAACCCGAATGCTAAATGATTAAAAATAAAAATAGCAATCTTGATGTCTTGAGAAGGGCCGTTACCCAAAAGAATCTAGGATTAGTTGAGCCAGGTGGTGGTAGTAGTGGTGGTGGTGGTGGTGGCAGTGGTAGTGGTGGTGGAGGGCAGCAAAGGACTCAACGTTGCTAATGTTTTGAATGAACTGTGTCTTTGCTTGCTAAGCAAAATGAATAGCTTTATGTTGTTGAGTGGCTAAGTAGAAAGAACACTGAGCTGGTTGAGAACAAAATGTTTTTTCTTGGTGCTAACCATAGGTTTCTTGAGACCATTTCTAAGTTGTCATGGAACTGTAATGCTAAGCAAGAAGTTGCGTTGCTAGGCAAATGGGATTTTGTGTTGTTAACTGATAGGACTGTGCTACAAGGCACCAAAACCGTTTCTATTGCTAACCATATGCTTCTTGTTCCGATTACTAAGTAAATAGCTTTTTATGTTGCTAAACGTGTGGCTGGACCTATGTTGCTACTGAAAGAACTCTATGTTGTATAGCAACAAATTGTTTTGTGCTGAAAACTGTATAGTTTTTGTGTTCTTTTATTATCTATTGTTAAGTTGTCATGGAATTGTATTGCTAAGCAGCGAAACTGTGTTGGTCGGCAAAGCAATTTTATTTTGTTGCTAACTAAAATCTATTTGTGTTGCTAAATAGCAATATTACTATATCACTATGTCAGTTGCTGTTGAATAACAATATTTCTGCATGTCTGCATGATGTACATTGGTTACGAGTTCCATGTTTAATGCATGGATCTCTATCAAAATATGCTTGTGTGGTTTTAGCATTTGAGGCCTTAAACCAACCATGTGAGAGGGCGAAGGTATCGACTACAGTTTAATAATATTTAAAAATTAGAAATTTCTTTCCTGCTTGTCATTTTCAGTTTATTTATTTATTTATTTATTTTATTTTATTTTATTTATTTACGCTATAGTAATTCATTTGGTTGATTATAAAAACATATAATTCGTAATTGTAAAAAAAAAACAAAAAAAGGAGTAAAAAAAAGTTCTTTCGGAGTCATTCCATTTCTTATAATTATTACTGGACACAACATTGCATGAATTTGCAATTTAAACAAAAAATTAAACAAATAAATAAAAAAAAAAAAAACCACAAGAAATGTCATCAACAATGATGTTGTTATTTATATATGACAAGCTGTTGTTTGTAGTTTTTGTTGTTCAAGTGGCTATAGTTGTTGCAGTAGGTTCTTTCTTCATATTTTCTTCTTTCTTACTTTCTTTTTAAATTTTTTTTTGTAAAAAAAAAATCTTAAGCTTTTTTTCTTTTTCTTTTTCCTTTATATTCTTAGCAAAGAAAACACAACAGACCAGTTGGAAACAGTTACAAAGAAGAGGAGCAGCAAATTAGTCCTGTTGGGAATAAAAAAAAAAATATGTATATATTATATATAACAGTGTTGTGTCTTGGTGGGGTCATGATGCCAATGATAATAACACACAGGTTTGATTTCACTTCTTTATTGTTAGTCAATTGGTTAAATGTCACCATGTTACCGAAAAAGGTCACAAATGGTGATGAAAGAACTTTGACCTACAAACAACCAATTGATTGTTTAACCAGCACTTCAAACAAACAATAGATTAGTTAGTTGGTTAGACATCTAACGAATTGACTAACTATAAAGAAGTGAAATTGAACCTGTGTGTGTGTGTGTGTGTGTTATTATTATTGGTATAATAAACCTTCCAAGACACAACAAAATCTGTTTCAACACAAAATACAAAAACGATGTTATATATATTCTAATAAATATGTGTAAACAAGGTCAGGGGAGAAAAGTAAGGTCAGATTAAAACGTGAAAAGATCTGGTAAATAAGTGAGAATGGAGGGCAGGAAAAACTATGAAAATGTGAGGTTTAAGGGAAAAAGTAAAACAAGAGGGGATTGTTGGTTAAAAGTCAGATAAAATGAAATGGTTCCAGTAAATCAGTAGGGGCTAGAGAAATATATATATATACACATATATAATTATACACACACACACACACACACACATACATACATACATACATACATACATACATA
>NC_068985.1:13899391-13900279 GCF_001194135.2 Octopus bimaculoides
ACATATATATATATATATATATATATATATATATATATATATATATTGTTGTGTCTGGGGTGAGTTATTCTCTTTTAGTGCCTTATTATTTAATACACTCACCAGTGAGTGTATTAAATAATAGGGCACTAAAAGAGAGTGACTCTCCTCAGACAAAACAAACTATGCTTCAACACACAAACTCACATAAAGAATCTTGCAAACCAAATCCAAAAACGAAATATATATATATTTCCCCTCCATTTTAAAGAGGTCTTAGGCCAACAGGTCATGGGGTCTGACAATACACCATAAAGTTAAGCCTTTTATGGACAGGAAACTCACGATAACCCCATAAACCAACCTTCCCCAGTAAAATATATATATATATAATGGAAACATGATGTAAACCGCAGCCTATGGATATATCTCCTGAGAGTGACTTACTTACTTACCACAGAATAGAATACCATGGATAATAATAACACCTTAAAATGAAGTTCTTACTTTTCCTTACCATGTCTATTACATAACATTATTTTTTATTTTGACCTATTTTACTCTATCTTATCCTAATTACCCTACTCTATTATTCTAACTGAATTTCCCACATGTTAGTTTCCTAATATTTGTACTCTCTGAAGAAGCCTTGAGGTTCAACCATTACCCAATCTCTGTCCAATGTTTGTTCATCCCTATATATCACTGACGTGATGAGGATGACTCGGAAGATTCACACACTTATTGCAGTGGTCCTTCAGTTTTTCTAAGTCCTGTAAAAGGACTTAGCAGTTTAGGCCACCAACCAGGCCTTTCATGATCCCTTTAAAGTTAGGAACTTTTCATTACCCCCTTGTATATATGTATATATATATATATATATATATATATATATATATATATATATAT
>NC_068985.1:13900457-13901451 GCF_001194135.2 Octopus bimaculoides
GGAAGGGCATCCAGCTGAAGAAACTCTGCCAAATCAGATTGGAGCCTGGTGTAGCCATCTAGTTTCACCAGTCCTCAGTCAAATCGTCCAACCCATGCTAGCATGGAAAGCGGACATTAAACGATGACGATGATGATGATGATGATGTGTGTGTGGTATTTGTTCCACCCAAGATAGTACAGACAACTCTATTTCACATTCATCATTAGAACCATTGATATCTGCATGTCAAGAACCTGTAACCAAAAATGCTATTGTTCCCCGAAAGTAATATAAAATAAAGATTGTTTGCCAACATATCATGGCAGTCCTGGTTTAGGACTAATGTTACTGTAATTTTAACCCCAGGAGACATCGTCACCAGCTGGCTATACAACATGATCTGTGTCCTTATATTTTCGAACAAAGGAATCTAGCACCCCCACTCAGCTCAAAACAATATCTGTGTATTGCGATTTCTGGGTTATTTCCCTTCATCAGCACAGATTAATTGTTTGGCTAGAGGTGGCGCTGCCAAATTCCCGTTTGAAATATATAGTTTTCAAAGTGACAACTAGTCACTGATTTATAAATTAGAAAATTTTCTAATATCAAATAAATATGATTGCATCTTACCTGGCATTTATGCTACTTCTCGAAGTGAACAGCAAAGTATCATTGAGAATATCATTCCCAGAATCTGTAGAAATTTAAAATAAATGAAAATGTAAATAAACAGATAAATTTTATATAAAACATGTGAGTTGCACTTGTTTGGCAACTGGTTTCATCTGAGATTTTAAATTGGGCATATATAAATAAATATCCATTGCCATTTTCACACATACATATCACTCACCACATTCACCCCTACCCCCATCTCTCAAACCATCAGGTACCCTCCCTTCACACTCTCATAACTGCCTCCCCCACCACTCCTGATCCACTGCCCTTATCATCTCTTCTTTCAGATTTTTCTCTAGCACCCTGTCACTATCATTTAACTTTCACCCCC
>NC_068985.1:13901461-13903621 GCF_001194135.2 Octopus bimaculoides
CCCCAGATATTCCCTCCACCCTTATATTAATGTTGGGTAGCCATGTATCTTCTCTATAGCAAGACACCTCTGCTTGTTCCTGGCATAAAAAATCTCTTCTTGACCCTAAAAATGAATTCCCCATTTAGTTGTAAGGACTTTTCTGTTCTCTGTTCCTTTTCCTTTTTCTTATTCTTTGCAGTCTTGTAGGTTATTTGGCAACCCCACTGGAGCCAATGGCATGAAAGAAACACCCAGTACTCACAGTAAAGTGGTTGGAATGAGGAAAGGCATCCATCCTTAGAAACTGTGCCACATACACACAGCTTCTTTCAGTTTCCATGTATCAAACTTTGGTCAGTTTAGGGCTATAGCAGAAGATTCTAACTCAAGGTGCCACACGGAGGGACTGAACCTAAAACCATGTGGTTGGGAAGTAAACTTTTCAAGCACATAGTAATGCCTTTCAATTGACCCAATTTCACTCAAATGTCCTGAGCTGACCAAAGCCATGGAAGAACATACTTATCCAAGATGCTTGTTGGTGGAATTGAACCTGTGATTTTATTTGCATTTAGCTGTGCTTGCATCTACCAACAATAATATCCTTTCTATTATAGGCACAAGGCCTGAAATTTTAGGGGAGGAGGCTGGTCAATTACACCGACCCCAGTACTCAACTGGTACTTAATTCATCGACCCCGAAAAGATGAAAGGTAAAGTGGACCTCAGCAGAATTTGAATGCAGAACACAGTGACGGGTAAAATAACGCTAAGCATTTTGTCCAGCATGAAAACGATTCTTAATTTTTTATTATCCATAAGGACATACATAGAAGGGACAGCACAATGAAATCGAATGACAGATGGAGTGGAGGTGGGATTATAATGGACCCCACAAACCCCGCCTTACCATTGACCTGGTGCCGGTGGCACGTAAAAAGCACCCACTACACTCTCGGAGTGGTTGGCATTAGGAAGGGCATCCAACTGTAGAAACTCTGCCAGATCAGATTGGAGTCTGGTGTAGCCATCTGGTTCGCCAACCCCCAGTCAAATCGTCCAACCCATGTTAGCATGGAAAGCGGACGTTAAATGATGATGATGATGGTGATCGCATTCACGCGGAGCCTTTCATGCCCAATCAGCTCACCACCTTATCCACCAACAATAATATCAGAAGCTGAAGAAGCTTCTGTGTGGTTGTCTGATTTGCTAGACATGAGACCTTTGGCGATTTGCTGTGCTTGAAAAGACACGTTAAGCCACATAAAATCGTAGTGGTGACCAGTGCCGATGACACATAAAAGGTACCTGTGCTGGTGACACGTAAAGGGCAGCCAAACATAGAAACCAAGCCGAATCGGACTGGAGCCTGATACAGCTCTCCAGCTTACCAATCCCAGTCAAAACTGCTCAGCTCATACCAGGACAGAAAATGGATGCTAAATGATGATGATGATGATGATGATGATGATGATGATGGTGATGGTGGTGGTGGTGGTGGTGATGATGATGGTGATGATGATGATGATGATGATGAACCAAATTGCTTTCCCTGAGTCTTATGCAGTTACTCAGCTGGCTAAAAATAGCTGCATGATTCACCTTTAAATAAATCAAACTCCATTGTATCCCTTCATCTAGGAAAAAGTAGCGCATGTTTGGATATTATAACCCATAATAGATCATTTTCAGGGGTGGTCACAACCGGAATGGCTTCAACCATCAATCTGCTCCATATGTTGGGCTGACCTATGCTTAAGTACCCACACTATCTTTAAAAAAAAAATAACATAAAAAATGTGGAGAATATGCTGGATAAATAATCCTAAATATCCCTGCAGTAGATGGGAGGGTCATGGTTGGCACATCTTTGATCATAGATCAGTCTGTGTGTGTGTGTGTGAGTAGAATTGTTGGGGTTGTTTTGCCCTAGGAGTGACTCAGAGCATACCAACCACAACACCACTACACATACACACATGTGCACATACACACTCATACACAAACATGCATATACAATGATACACACATATGTACATACACACACATGTACACACACACAAATGCACATACATACTGATACACACATGTACACACACAAATGCACATACTGACTGATACACACATATGCACATATACACACACTCATACACACACATATGCACATACACACAC
>NC_068985.1:13903693-13906645 GCF_001194135.2 Octopus bimaculoides
ACACACATATGCACATATACACACATGGACATACATACACACACTCATACACACATGCACATATACACGCACTCATACACACACATATGCACATACACACATGGACATACATACACACACTCATACACACACACACACATGTACATATACACACACATATGCACATACACACACATGGACATACATACACACACTCATACACACATGCACACACACACACATGCACATATACACACATGGACATACATACACACACGCACACACATGCACATATACGCTCATGCACACATACATACATGCACATATACACACACACATGCACATATACACACACACACTCATATACACACACGCGCATATACCCACACATCCACACATTGATTGCAGCTTAAGAGTTTCCTACCATGACGATGGCAATACCAATGGCAACACCTGCAATGATTACCATGTAGTCTGTGAAGAACTCGGTCAGCTTGTCTTTGCACGGCTGCAACAGAAACAGAAGAGAGGTACTTACAAAAGGCATCACTGGGCTGCGGCCATGCTGCGGCACTTCCTTCGAAGGGTCTATTTCAACAAATTGACCCCACAGATATTTTCTGTAATTTAATTCTTTTCCCACTTCACAGAGAAATAAAACCCTTCAGAATACTCAAGGATCTCAAGTACTGTGGTAGACATTGGAGAAAGTTAGTGATTGGTAAAATAATTAATTTAGTGTAATTATGTTAATTAGTGTCGTATTCTGAAAAAGCCATACTCTTTTTCTTTTACTTGTTTCAGTCATTTGACTGTGGCCATGCCGGAGCACCGCCTTTAGTCGAGCAAATCGACCCCAGGACTTATTCTTTGGAAGCCTAGTACTTATTCTATCGGTCTCTTTTGCCGAACTGCTAAGTTACGGGGACTTAAAAACACCAGCATTGGTTGTCAAGTGATGTTGTGGGGGACAAACACAGACACACAAACAAATACACACACACACACGCATATATACATATATACGACGAGCTTCTTTCAGTTTCTGTCTACCAAATTCACTCACAAGGCTTTGGTCAGCCCGAGGCTATAGTAGAAGACACTTGCCCAAGGTGCCATGCAGTGGAACTGAACTAAGAACCATATGGTTGGGAAGCAAGCTTCTTACTACACAGCCATGCCTGTGCCTACAAAATTTTCTGTTTCCTGGTCTTGTTTTCAATACATTTTTATGAAGCTTCATTTGAACCATCTTATGGTTGGCATAGATGTAACAATTCTCAGAAGATCAACATTCTGGTGCAACAGAAAATTGTCAGGATCTTTTATGCTATGTGTGCTTTGGTTCAACACCAGAAGTTGCAGTTTTCCATCCAGGAAAAATCCATTTAAAGACGTATCATGTTAAAAACTGCAATATACTTTGGAGCTATTTGAACTGATATCATTGTAGTAGTGATCTTCGGAGTGACAGATATGTATTTCACCGAAGTTGCAACTTATCAATGACATGTAGTTGTGTCATTTCCATACCAAAACCGAAATCTCTAGCCTGAAGTATATATACAGGTAGTGTATAAAACTATCTGCTGATTTAATTTGGATTATGCAACAGAGGTTAGTCTATAATAAAAATATTTTCAATACATCATACTTAACGTGTGTTGTTGAAATGCTAGAAGCTGTGTTTGTAATTTCTACAAAATATATTGAATTATATGATAGCTTCATTTTTCTCCTTTTTTTTCATTATTATTCTGCGATAGACCTGGACACATTACCAGCAATATCACCGGGGAGTGAGTCATTGGATATTTCAGATCTTTCAAGAATCAGACCCTTTTACCCAGACGACCTGGTCAGGGTTGATCAAACCCCAGCTCATGTCTAGTTAACACTAGCTCAAGTAGTGCTACCCCATCAAGGGTTCATACATCCTGATTCACAAGCTACCTTGAAGGAATCTTTGCTGCCTCCATAGCCAACTTGGTGGCCTTCCAACTAATGGCCTGTTTGTTGTAGGCTCTATAGAAGGCATGTAGCTTTATGGTCAGGGCATTCAGCTCATAATCATAAGGTCCTGAGTTCAATTCCTGGTGGAGCACCGTGTCCTTGACCAAGACACTTTATTTCACATTGCTCCAGTCCACTCAGCTGGCAAAAATGAGTAGTACCTGTAATTCAAAGGGCGCCAGCCATGTCACATATTGTGGCATGCTGAATCTCCCTGAGAATTATGTGATGGGTACTAGCAGGGGGTGGACTAAGCTGTCGGTCAATCAGACACTGCCTGAGGGCCTGCACTCTACATGTAAACTCCACTAAATCAATGCTAAGGGACCTGGTAGACAGTTATGCCCAAGGGCCCTTAATACTCTCAGTCCGCTCTTGGGTACTAGTGACTGTGGAGTGCTCAGTCACTTGCACATTAATTTCAAGAGCCGGCTGTTCCATTGATCATATCAACTACAACTGTCATCATATTAACCAGTGGGATGCCTGTCAGAAGGACTGGCCTTTGAGAGCAAGGCCAAACACGACAGGTAGTAATGAAGGAAAGACATATATTTCACTTACAATATCATAATAATCCCGAACGCAAGTCTTGACGTGTGGACTAGTATCACCGTAATCAATTTTACCATGGGTAGATCCACAGCAGTTGAACTGAAAAAGAGAGGAAAGAAGAAAGAATGAGAACACAAAAAATTGGTAGCAAATGGAATTTTTGGCGGGGAATCAGTTGCCAATGAGTCTATGTATTTTATGGAATATATTAGCAGAGGTTTTTTTGTAGCTGATAAATATCAATATCACAATATTACAAGTGGTTCTGGTTCTTACAATAAAATATAAACCAATAATTCTATTGTTAAGAGATACAGAAATCTATGAGCTTCAATGACATGAATATATACATACATACATACATACATACATACATACATATATATATATATATATATATATATA
>NC_068985.1:13907006-13912297 GCF_001194135.2 Octopus bimaculoides
GCAGCTTCCTAGGTCTAACCAATAGTAGTATTATTCCCTTCAGGGGACTGTCACATTAAGTTAACAGCATACAACTACTTCAATTTTAATTTATATAGAAAGTTTGTATCATAGAAACTTGGGTAGATTGATATCAATAGGCTTTAAATTTAGATCACTTTATAACAGGAAGTTTGTCTCACAGAAGTTTATTTCAGGTGGAATGATATCAAAAGGTTTAAAAAGAAGAGAAACCGGGTGGAAAAAAACCCCTTGATAAAATTTAGGATTTCACTCCGAACTTACGTCCTTTTGTACACTGTCCATAAGAATCTGTGATGCCTTATTTGTGTCGTATTTTTCAACAGCATTGTCCAACATGTCCTCGACAAGGCCACCCATCTGAAGAAGAGCAATGGATTAAAAAATAATTATGAAAATAAAAATAAAATTGTAACATAGATAATTATACAACACTTTTCTAAACAATAAATATAAGAAAAGAATTAAAATCATAAAGTAATAAAAATTAATTGACATATTAATAAAAATGAAAGACTTAGATAATATCAAGAAAAAGATTAGTGTACAGTGCTGTAAAATGAAAAGTTAATTATCCAATTAGCCAAGATCAAAATGATTTTACCTTATATACATAACTAATGTTACAATAAAAGACCACAATAAAGAAATGATGGCACCACTTATTGGAACTTGTTAGCATCATTTTTTGTTCTGCTTCAAAATCACTTTTCAAACTCTTTTATTTTTTTCAGTCATTTGACTGTGGCCATACTGGAGCACCGCCTTTAGTCGAGCAAATTGACCCCAGGACTTATTCTTTGAAAGCCTAGTACTTATTCTATCGGTCTCTTTTTGCCGAACCGCTAAGTTACGGGGACGTAAACACACCAGCATCGGTTGTCAAGCGATGGTGGGGGGACAAATACAAACACACAAACACACACACACACATATATATATATATATACACACACGACGGACTTCTTTCAATTTCCCTCTACCAAATCCACTCACAAGGCTTTGGTCGGCCTGAGGCTATAGTAGAAGACACTTGCCGAAGGTGCCACGCAGTGGGACTGAACCCGGAACCATGTGGTTGGTAAGCAAGCTACTTACCACATAGCCACTCCTGTTTAATTTGCATTTATTAATTTTTAATTATTTATCTTTTATGATTGTGTGTGTGTGTGTGTCCACACACACACACACAGAATGGGATTCTTTCAGTTTCCATCTTCCAAATCAACTCACAAGGGTTTGATTGGCCTGGGGCTATAGTAGAAGACATTTGCCCAAGGTGCCATGCAGTGGGGACCATGTTGTTGGGAAGCAAAATTCTTATCACGCAGTTATGCTTGCTTCTATTTATCCAGTTTTTTAAAATTTCATACAAGAAAGAGGGCTGTGTGCATAAGTGCATAACCACAACAGTCCTTCCCAGACAAGTGTAACAGATGCAGCCAGTGCCCAACTAATATATATCTCCATGTTAAGGTGGCGAGCTGGCAGAAGCGTTAGCATGCCAGGAAAAATGCTTAGTGGTATTTCGTTTGTCTTTACGTTCTGAGTTCAAATTCCGCCAAGGTCAGCTTTGCCTTTCATCCTTTCGGGGTTGATAAAATTAAGTACCAGTTGTGTCCTGAAGTTGATCTAACTGACTGGGCCCCTCCCCAAAACTTTAAGGCCTTGCACCTAGAGTAGAAAAGAATATTTACAATAGCTAAAGTGGAGAGCTGGCAGAAACGTTAGCACACCGGACGAAATGCTTAGTGGTATTTCGTCTGTCTTTACATTCTGAGTTCAAATTCCGCCGAAGTTGACTTTGCCTTCCATCTTTACGGGGTTGATAAATTAAGTACCATTTACGCACTGGGATCGATGTAATTGACCTTACTCCTCTGTCTGTCCTTGTTTGTCCCCTTTATGTTTAGCCCCTTGTGGGCAATAAAGAAATAAGAAATGCTAGCATGCCAGGAAAAATGCTTAGCGGTATTTCATTTGTCTTTATGTTCTGAGTTCAAATTTCGCTGAGGTTGACTTTGCCTTTCATTCTTTCGGGGTCGGTAAATTAAGTACCAGTTGCATACTGGGGTTGATCTAATCGACTGGCCCCCTCCCCAAAACTTTCGGGCCTTGTGCCTAGAGCAGAAAAGAATATATATACCTCTATCATATCATATATACTTTTGTTATATTTAAAATTAATTGAAAGAAACACAGAGCATCTCAAAATAGATACGATAACAAAAGGGTTAACAAATGATTAATTTAATCCTTTCGATACCAACCTGACTAAAACTGCTTCTGGCTCTGTAGTACAAATGTCTTATTTTCATACGTTTTGAATTAAAATCTTCCACCAAACCTTAGTCACAATTTATGTTCCTAACACCAGCTGAATGATAATTAAGTTATTTTACTAAATTCTTTGTTATATTTAAAATTAATTGAAAGAAACACAGAGAATCTCAAAATAAATACAGTAACGGAATGGTTAAGCTATATACTATATTTCTATAAAGAAAATATTTTTTTTTTTTGTGAAAACATTTTCAATTCCCAAAAAGAGTGACTGTGAGCTCTGTTAGATTTGCATTGCAATATTGAATCACATATTTAGGAAAGTTCTCCTCCTACAACTGGTATGGCATGTTTTAAAGGTGATTTTTTCTCTTTGCTATAAGGAAATATGTTTGAAATGTTATTTTTCAGAGCTTAACTTTGTTTGATTTATATGTAATTTTAATCCATGGAAGATTCTAGATTAACATGTTTTTAATAATAACATCAAAAAAAAAAAAAAAATTCTACCTCAGTTTTTTCCTGTATGTAAACACAAATTAATGATGGAAATCACTAGAGGATTGAGATGTCTTTCTCAATAAGTTTATAAAGAAATATTAAACTTAATACTTCCTGTAGTCTCCCCCATCCTTCGTCTCACTTATCAAGGATCATAATGAGTGGCACTTATCTATGACTTCTTTTAAATTGGAACCAAAACAGCTGGAATATAAATATCCTCCATGAAAAATAACACTCATCTTTTATGAGGAACATATTCAAGAAATGTAGTTCTCATTTTTGACTCTGAAATATGTTGTAGTTCTTTAACCACAGGTTACCCCTGCTCAAATAGAGCTATGAGAAATAGTGTTCCAACAGTGGCTACACTGTATAGTGTATCATGGACTACATAATCCAATGTGTACTTCACTTTAAGATAATAAGACGGGAGTTGATGGTGCTTTCATTGTTCTAACAAGGAAGTCAGGCTTTTTTTGGCACATGAGAAAAATCAAGTGCTTGCTTTATGCTCTGAGGTACAAAAATGAAAAATGATAATACTTGTAGTGGTTTTGAACCCACAATCTTCATGTTGTCAGTCCAATACTCTATCCAGTAATCCAATTCAGTTTCTTGAGTTTAACTTCTATTTAATAGGAAATAAAAATTAACTTGTAATAAACTGACATCTCGTCCTAAAATAGATCTGTCTCTCATCTTCTTAATGCTTTGGAGACACACAGCACAAGCATTCTTGTGGTAATTTTTATCAGAAATTTTCAGTTCATATTTCTACCTAATCTTAAAAATACCAATTCCAGGTTTTTAAACTCCTTATTGTTTGGATTTTTTCAGCACGAAGACTAAAGGAGCTTCTGTAACCTAATGATCTAGTTCTGGTAGCTGAATATATAAAAAAATTGGTTAAAAAACATTCTTAATGAGGAAACAAAACCTAGAATTGAGAGGTCTTAAAGTAAACTGATTAACGGTAAAAGGTTTTGTTAGTAGAAATAAAGGCAGGACTCTACTGATATCATGGAATATGTAGAAATGAAGTAGGCAAGAATGTAAACTCAGAGTACTCAAGAGAAGGATGGGGACAAGAAGCAAGCTGACAAAGAAGGTCTTTGTATGTAGCAGATGTCTAAGAGAAACAGTACTCAAGAGAAATACTTCCAAATGCTCAGAGATTTCCCTTGGTGATATTGATAATAATCTACCTCTTCCACAGGTTCCCTCAACCGCTAGGGTGTGGCCCTTTTTCACACAGCTATCATCATCCATTCTTGCCATGTGACCATACTAGCGCAATCGTCTCTCTTGCACACCACAACTGATGCTTCTTAGGTCTAATACACACAGATCTCATATGAATTTATGGTAATCTTTCAGTTTTTGGTGTTTAAACAAGTAAATAAAAATTAAAGGAGAAATAACAGCTAGAGGAGATAATAGCCTAAATGACGGCATGATTGTGCATCAGGGGAACTTTGCAGATCCCACAAATAAGGACATCCATACGCAAAATGTGGAGAATATGTGGATGCGGGTGAAAAGAAAATTATGATGTCAATTTGGAACATCAGAGAATATATTCATGTCATATTTACACAAATTCATATGGAAGAATTCTGTGCCAAAAAAACAAAAGAATTTCGTTCACATTTTGGTAGCTATAGCAGGAAGTTGACTTGTTTATCTCCCCTTGTTGTTGTTTCCCCTTTAATTTTCATTTTCTTGTTTTAAAACACCCGAAACTGAAAGATTACCAAATTCATAAACTTTAAGAAAACATGAAATGTTTTTTTTTTGGACAGTGAATCTCAAAGCAGATAAAGCTATGAATATTAGCAGGTACATATTGGGTTAAAAATATATTTTGGACAGAAAAAAAAAAGAAAAAATCAAATGCTTACACACACACATATATATACATAAATATTAAGTAAAAATTGCTTAATATTGCTTACAGAACAAGACCAAAGCAGACAAATTATATCCACATAACAATATACATAAATAACGAGAAAATGTATTTCAGGAAGCAATCCATTACTTCCTGTTGGTTACCACACCATAATTTTTTTTAAACTTTTCTGTCATGTTTTTATTTCTGTAAGAGTGTACCAAAAACACAATTGCACTATGACAGACATGAATGAGCAGAAGAGAAAAAGAAGTCAACAAGGAGATGGTAGCATGCAATTTTAGCGACGGGTTCTATTAATTTGGTTTTTGAGACAAGCCTGGGTTGCATACAATTAGTGTTGCTAAACATTTGTGATATAAACTTAAAGATGGTTTATAAAGGAAGTATCTGTTATAATATTCTTTTATTCTTTTACTTGTTTCAGTCACTTGATTGTGGCCATGCTGGAGCACTGCCTTTATTCAAGCAAATCGACCCCAGGACTTATTCTTTGGAAGCCTAGTACTTATTTATCGGTCACTTTTGCCGAACTGCTAATTTATGGGGATGTAAACGCACTAGCATCGGT
>NC_068985.1:13913182-13917058 GCF_001194135.2 Octopus bimaculoides
AAGTAAAAGAAATGTTTTTAATATGAAAGCAAACATTCAAAGAAATATTTTGAAAAAAAAAGTCCAGAAAAAATACTTGAAACAAAAACAAAAACCATAACAATAATAATAATAGTAGTAATAATAATAATAATAATAATAATAATAATAATAATAATAATAATAATAATAATAATAATAATAATGATAATAATAATGACAATAACAACAAAAAAAAAAGATAAACAACAATATGAGCAGGAAAAAATATGAGAATAAGTTCACTAAGACAAAAATGCAACAAATATTTGACAAATTTCACAAATAAATAAATACATCAATAAAATAAAATAAAGATAAAAACAACAAATAGTTGCTTTTTTTTGATTTTAGATAAAAAGTGTTTACCAAATCCAATTCTTCCTAGCCAATGGAAGCAGTAATGTAAACGAAAGATTATCTTAAGATTAACGTCGACATCGTTGTCCATTGTTTGTTGTTTAAATAACATGGAATTACTGCATAATCAGCTCATCTTGAGTAAAGAATGAGTGGTGAGAGAAAGAAAGAGAGAGAAAGAGAGAGAGTGAGAGATTGTGTATGAGACAGAGTTGAAGATAGAGAGACAGTCAGACAGGATTCTTTCAACAGAAAACCAATTGAACTTACCAAAAGAAGGATAACGATGTGTTAAGAATTAGCGAAAATAAATTAGTAAAATCAGGAGCTGCTGTTTTGTTTTTTTTAACTTTTTGTCCCAATAAAAAGATTACATATTGCAAAGCAATTTAGTTTTATTTAATTAATGAATTTATTTCTTTATCGTTTAAATTTTTATTTATTTCAATCATTAGACTGTGGCTAAACTGGAGCACCACCTTGAAGGATTGAGTCAAACAAATTGACTCCAGGACTTATTTTTTTAAAGCCTAGTACTTCTTAAGTTATGAGGATGTAAACAAACCAGCACTGGTTGTCATGCAACAGTGGCGGGGTGCTATATATCCAACAGGGCTTCTTTCAGTTTCTGCCAACCAAATCCACTCACATGGCTTTGGTTGGTCTGGGGTTATAGTAGAAGACATTTACCCAAGATGCCACACAGTGGGACTGAACCCAGAACCAAGTGGTTGGGAAGCCAACTTCTTAACCACACAGTCACACCTGTGCATATGCTCCTCCATGCCTGTTATTATGCATTTCTTTTTATTCTTTTATTCTTTCATTGGTTTCACTCATTTTGACTGCGGCCAGACTGGAGCACTGCCTTTAGTCGAACAAATCGGCCCCAGGACTTATTCTTTGTAATCCTAGTACTTATTCTAGCGGTCTCTTTTGCCAAACTGTTAAGTTAAGGGAGACGTAAACACACCAACATCAGTTGTCAAGCAATGGAGGGGGGGGGGACAAACACAGACACACAAACATACATACATATATATATATATATATATATATATATATATATATATGGATATATATGATGGGCTTCTTTCAGTTTCCGTCTACCAAATCCACTCACAAGGCGTTGGTCAGCCTGAGGCTATAGTAGGAGACACTTGCCCAAGGTGTTAGACAGTGGGGCTGACCCCGGAACCATGTGGCTGCATATTTAAATTATTTTACATTCATTAATATTTTAACCTCAAATGCTGCAGGTATTTTGTGGAAAGGTGTAGTTAATGATATTGATCCTAATTGTTTTTAGAAATTTTGGATGCAAGCATACTGGTGGAGAACAAGCTCTTTTAGTAATCTGATTCCTTCCCTACTACTAGTCGGTCAACCGTGAAACATTCTTGTAACTTGTTCTTTTTTTTCTTTTAATCTTTACAGTTTGATGCTTTTCCTACTGTTAACTACTCACCTGTGAAGTTCTGATGTAATATGGTTATTACAATTAGACACCTTTCCTACAACTAACTCACTCAACTGTGAAGTGCTGTTGTAATAAGTTTTTGCATTTGGATGCCTTCCCTGCCACTAAACCATTCAACTATGAAGTACCACTATGATGATGTTTTACAATTAAACACCTTTCCTGCCAGTAAACCGACCAACTTGTTTGCTGGGCCTGACAGATTCTGGTCATTTGCCAGAATCTGTGAGAGGTAGAGGATAATAGCTGTAGTAAGAATTGATTGGAAAAAAGGCTGAACCTCTTTGTTACCATATTTTTGTTAAAATAGACTGCTCCGCTTCAATTAATTTTGAAAACAATGAAGAACTTAGTAAAATTACTTTTATTCTTTTACTTGTTTCAGTCATTTGACTGTGGCCATGCTGGAGCACTGCCTTTAGTCGAACAAATTGAACCCAGGACTTATTCTTTGGAAGCCTAGTACTTATTCTATTGGTCTCTTTTGCCGAACCGCTAAGTTACGGGAGACAAACAAACACACAAATACATGCATACATTCAGGGTGGCGAGCTGGCAGAAATGTTAGTATGCCAGGTGAAATGCTTAGCGGTATTTTGTCTGCCGTTACATTCTGAGTTCAATTATTGAATCTGTTTTATTGAATCTATTTATATGAATCTATTTACACGTCCATCACATTGGACAGATGCTGAATGGCCATGAGAAAAATTTCCGTCGTAACAAAGAATATGTTTTTTTATATAATTTTACTTATGCCTAATGAGCCCTAATTACCCCCAAAAATTTCATTTTTACCCCACTTGGGGTAATTTACCTTGGTTCGCCAACCCCTGCTCTAGACCATTCATCTGGCAAAAATGAGTCATACCTGTATTTCAAAGGGCCAGCCTTGTCATGTTCAGTGTTACACTGAATTTCCTTGAGAACTACGTTAAGGGTTCACGTGTCAGTGGAGTGCTCAGTCCCTTGCATGTTAATTTCATGAGCAGGCTGTTCCGTTGATCGGATCAACTGGAACCCTCGCTGTCATGACTAACGGAATGCCAGTTATCATCAGTACAGTCACTTGTATCACTAATCAAAGTGGTTTCACAAAATATTCTGTAAGTCTACAGCTTTATTATTTCATGTTTACACCTAAGGCGGTGAGCTGGCAGAATCGTTAGCATGTTGGAGAAAATGCTTAGGGGTACTTTGCCCATTGCTATGATCTGAGTTCAAATTCTACCGAGGTTGACTTTGCCTTTCATCTTTTCAAGGTTGATAAAATAAATATCAGTTGAACACTGGGGTCGATGTATTTGATTCATCCCCATCTCCCCCCAAGCTGCCCTTGTGGAAAAAAATTTGAAATAATTATTTCATGTCTACAGCAAATCTTTCTTCTGTTTCTCAAATCACCGAAACAAAGAGCTTGAGAACCTGAGATTGTTGCCTAGGAGACAAAATATTTTGAAAAACAAAAAACAAAACATGAAAGCAATGTTAGTATGATTCACAGATAATTTCAGAAAGAGTGTGTGTGTGTGTGTGTGTGTGTGCATGCATGTATATGAGAGAGAGTGTGTGTGTGCATGTGTGTGTGTGTGAGGTTTGGCTTATGATAAATTGTGACAAACACTAACAGATGGCTTTTGGATGTGTTGGTGTTAAAAGAGTTATTATTATCATTATTGTTGTTGTTGTTGGTATTATTATTATTATTATTATTATTATTATTATTATTATTATTATTATCATTATTATTATTATTATTAGTAGTAGTAGTAGTATGTTGTGTTCAAATTGTAACCAGGTCGACTTCGCTTTTCATCATTTTGGGTGTTGATAAAATAAGTACCAGCTGAATACTGCGGTTGATGTAATCGACTATGCCCCTCCCCGCAAAATTTCAGGCCTTGTGCTGATAAGTAGAAGCAAAATGAAAAAAATACCCTCTTCCCTACCCACAAAAAAATCTTTGCCTCACCATGAAATGAATGGACAAAGAATATATATATATATATATATATATA
>NC_068985.1:13917179-13923493 GCF_001194135.2 Octopus bimaculoides
ATGTGTGTGTGTGTGTGTGTGTGTGTATGAGCCAAATCTAATGACAGGCACCCGTGCCAGTGGAGCGCTAACAGCACCATCCAAGTGGAATCACTGCCAGAGCAGCGGTCTCGCTTCCGTGCCGGTGACACGTAAAAAGCATCATTTGAGTGCGATCGTTTCCAGCTTCGCCTTACTGGCACTTGTGCCAGTGGCATGTGAACAAAACATTGGACTGACTTCTGTGCAGGTGGCAAGTAAAAAACACCATCTGAGCGTGGCCGTTGCCATTACCACGTGACTGGCCCTTGTGCCGGTGGCACGTAAAAAGTACCCACTACACTCTTGGAGTGGTTGGTGTTAGGAAGGGCATCCAGCTGTAGAAACTCTGCCAGATCACATTGGAGTCTGGTGTAGCCATCCGGTTCACCAGTCCTCAGTCAAATCGTCCAACCCATGCTAGCATGGAAAGTGAACGTTAAGCGATGATGAGGATGATGATGATGATGATGAATATATTTTCAACTTGATTTAATCTTTGTTTCTGAGTCTGTATTATTAGATTTGAAAACAGATTACAAGACACCACAACATTACAAGAGCAGAATTATTATAAAGAAAATTGTCTATTTGCTGGTCGGTACACAAAGCTCAACTAATATAGCTAGAATCTATGATCCTCGTGTAGATCTGACAAATTTTAACAGGTCAAAATCACACAGAATTATATGCAACAACAACAATAAATGTTTCTGTATAATCTAATATTAATATTATATTACATTATAGAATTTATAATTCAATATTTATTGTTTATAACATGTTTCAAACATGTTTAGCCTGGCTACAAAATAGAAACACTTTTAAATATTTATTTTGGCTTGATGAACAATATATAAATATAGATATTATTCAAATGTTGCTAATATAACTTTACATGGTTGCTAATATAGCAAGAAATAGCAGCCAAATTTCCCTCAGATCACATCTTAACATCTTAAAAATGCAAACTGTAAATCTATTGAAATGTTTGGGTATAATTGAACAGTTATTCAAAAAACAACAGTCTGAGATATCCTTTACATTGTTGCTCAGATTGCTTGAAATAACAGCCAAATTCCCCTCAAATCACATTCTGTCAGAAATGCAAAAACCAAGAGAAAGATGGGATGGTTATTTGATCATAGTTCTGCTCATACAGGGCTGACCTAGGGCTAAACATTAACAACAATTTTTATAGATATACAGGGTACTTCAAAGATTTTGTACAAATTTGGGCATGGCTATGGGAGCAGTTATGGCTGGGTTCAGGGTTCAGTCCCACTGTGTGACAAATTGGGCAAGTGTCTTCTACCATAGCCCCAGGTTTACCAGAACCTTGTGAGTGGATTTGTTACTTGGAAATTAATAAAAAAGCTCATTGTGCGTGTGTGTGTGTGTGGGGGGGGGCTTTATGTCTGTACCTCACAACTGCTTGACAACCAATGTTGGTTTGTTTATGTTCTTGTAACAGTGGTTCGGCAAAAGAGATTGACAGGACAAGAACCAGGCTTTAAAGAAAACAAAAGTACTGGGGTTAATTTGTTCAACTAAACACTTCAAGGTGGTGCTCCAGCATGGCCACAATCCAACGAAAGAACTAAAAGATAAAAGATTCATTTCACTTTTGTCTTTGGTCCTCCTATTTATTTAACATCATCTTCATCACCATTGTTTTAATGCCCACATTTCCATTCTGGCATACATCAGATAGAATTTGCTGAGGCAAATTTTCCAAGGCCAGACGCTCTCCCTGTCGCCAAACCTCACTTGTGAAGTTTGGCGATAGGAAGAGCATCTAGGAATGATATTCTTTTCTACTCTAGAGGAATAATATACTTTTCTACAGGAATAATATTCTTTTCTACTCTAGGCACAAGGCCCAAAATTTTTGGGAAGGGGGGGGCCAGTCGATTAGATTGACCCCAGTACGCAGCTGGTACTTAATTTATCAACCTCGAAAGGATGAAAAGCAAAGTCAACATCGGCGGAATTTGAACTCAACGTAAAGACAGATGAAATGCCGGTAAGCATTTCGCCCGGTGTGCTAATGTTTCTGCCAGCTCACTACCATCTTCTTTTTATGCCTAGCAAATCCACTTACAAAGCTTTAGTTTGCCTAGGGTTATAGCAGAAAACACTTGCTCAAGGTGACACATGGTAGAACTGAACCTGGAACCATTTGGGCAGGAAGCAAACGTCTTACTGCACATCCAAGCCCACATCTATGCCTAAGAACAACCTGGTTTTGTCTAGTTGACATAATAAAAGCTTTGGAATCAATAGAAGAGAATTGTAAATTTCAGAAGAAAATAGGTAAACCACTTTTAAAGAATGTCAAGTAATTGCTGTTAATTGACTTTTTAAATATTGATTGATGTTAAAATGACATTAATCATTAATCACCAGATATCAACACACTGTATGTGTGTTTAGGCATCTTACTTTATATCTATGTACAGCTGTTTGTATGTACGAATGTATGTGTGTATGTATGTATGTATGTATGTGTGTATGTGTGTATGTATGTATGTATATATGTGTGTATGTATGTATGTGTATGTAAGTATGTGTGTTTGTAATGTATGTATGTGTGTGTGCATGCATGTATGTATGTGTGTATGTATGTATACACATGTGTATGTATGCATGTGTGTGTATGTGTGTATATATATGTATGTACATATGTATGTGTGTGTATGTATGTGTGTATGCGTGCATATGTGTGTGTATGTATGTATGTATGTATCATCATCATCATCATCATCATTTAATGTTCATTGTCCATGCTGGCATGGTTTGGACAGTTTGACCAGGGTTGGTAAGTTGGAAGGCTGCACCAGACACCATTCCGATTTGGCTGGATGGCCTTCCTAATGCCAACCACTCTGAAAGTGTAATGGGTGCTTTTATATGCCATTGGCATGGGTGCCATTTGCGTGACACGAGTATCTGTCACAACTGTGAATTTGCTCGGCTTGATAGGTCTTCTCAAGCATGACATAATGCCAAAGGTCTTCTCAAGCATGACATAATGCTAGATGCAGGAGGAAAGAGTGAAACTTGTGGCGAAAGAATCAGCAGAAGTTCACCATTACCTTCTTCCGGAGTGTGAATGTGTTAATATACTTGTGTGTTCGTGTGTATGCGTGTGAGCATATGTAGTTGTGTATGTGGGTGTCTATGTGTGTGTGAGTATGTGTAGACACACGTGTGCATGTACACACACACACACACACACATCTAGCTATGTAAATGCATAAAACACCATATATTAGAGATGCAAATAAATATGGGGAAGATACAGTCAACAATGAAAATGGTAAAAATTTAAGAGAGGGGAGAGAGAGAGAGAGAGAGAGAAGGAGAGAAAGAGAGGGGGAGGGAAGGAAGATGAGAATAATAATAATAATAATTATACAAAGAAATAAACTTACATTTGACTTTGAGATAATGGCGAAGATTCCAGCACCAAGGAGGATGGCAAAAATGATGAAGAGGCATATGAAAAACTGAAAATAGAAAAAGATGGAAAGTGAATTAAATGTTTTCTCTCATGTTCAAAGTACTTCAGGGTACTTATGTTAATTCATACAGAGTACCTTTCATTCGTAGTGCTGTTACATCCTAGCACCAGCGCAGGTTACTTACTTTCATGTAGACTCTCCTTGCTGACATAGGCTTAGTAGCTTTCATATATGCTGTTGTTTGTGCCTTCTCAAGCCATGCCTGGCTAATAAGGGCAGGTCTCCCGGTTGCATTGGTGTATAGGTCCCCCGCAACAGGACACCGGTCTGTTGCAGATGAGCTGCTAGATGCAGGAGGAAAGAGTGAGAGAAAATTGTGGCGAAAGAGTCAGCAGAGGTTCGCCATTACCTTTTTCTGGAGCCATGTGGAGCTTAGGTATTTCACTCATAAACACACACATCGCCTGGTCTGAGATTCGAACCTGCAATCCCTTGACCGCAAGTCCACTGCTCTAACCACCAGACCATGTGCCTCCATGCTTTCATACATAGTATCTCAAAATGTGGGATATATTCTCTAGTAATTTCATTCTGGCACACAAACTGGGTACATTTTAAGGATAGACTCTCATACACCCCATGTACCTTTCAGGGACAAACTTTTGGATACCCTTAATCCTTTAGCATTCAGATTACTCCATCAAATATAATGTTTATTTATCCACATTGTTTTGAATTAATCTGCACGTATAACACATAACTTAGAAGCAGCGCTACAGATGTACCAACACACACGAGATTGAAACATAGCCGACTGCACGCGCTTCTCATGAGGAATTCCGGAAGAAACTTCATTAGACCACTACTGAGACACTTCCGAAAAAAGAAAAGCCATTGGAAAACAGTTTATAGCAGAGACTCCGTCTAAGAATATCTAAAGAAGGAATTGTATTCCGAAATATCATCAGACTATGGATAACCAAATTACAACAGGTATATAGTCCATTTTTTGTATTATAGTGCATTGTTGTACCATTCAAAACTTTTTATTCTTTATAATCATGGATTATATTTTGTAGCTTTGAAAATTTGATGATGGGATTGTTTACTTTCAGACATCATCAAAATCTCAAAGCTACAAGATGATACATAATAAATTCAAAGCATTATAAATAAATAAGTTATTACATTGGAAGAATAATCTGGAATGCTAAACAGTTAAATTGTCCATATCCAGCTCAAATATTCAACCTGTTTTATGTTCAAATTGACCATATCCAACCTCTCACACACACCCTACAATGTCATTCTAAAAATACACAATCACATCAATCAAAATCTCAAAGCTATGAGATAATACAGGATTAATTCAAAACAATAGGAATAAATGTGGATAATGCAGTTCTATATTTAAGAGATGAGGAATTATGTACATTATTTACATTTGACGGATATTTGTAGTCATCTTGTTTGTTGTTAATCCAACGTTTCGGCTGATATACCCTCCAGCCATCATCAGGTGTCTTGGGGAAATTTCGAACTTGGGTTCTCATTCCTAAGGTATTTTTCGATGTTATTATTATTATTATTATTATTATTATTATTATTCAGGTCACTGCTTGGAATCAAACTCGGAATCTTGGGATTAGTAGGCCGCGTTCTTAACCACTATGCCATGAGCATATGGCGTAGTGATTAAGAGGGCGAGCTACTAACCCCAAAATTCCAAGTTCGATTCCAGACAGTGACCTGAATAATAATAATAATAATAATAATAATAATAATAATAATAATAATAATAATAATAATAATAACATCGAAAAATACCTCAGGAATGAGAACCCAGGTTTGAAATTTCCCCAAGACACCTGATGAAGGCTGGAGGGTATATCAGCCGAAACATTGGGTTAACAACAAACAAGATGAGGACAAATATCTGTCAAATGTAAATAATGTAAATAAGCATGACATTGACAAAGTAATAGGAACACCAAAGGGTTAACGTAGAGAAAGCCAGGGAAGATTGAGTCACTAAAATACAAGACAAGCAACTGAATAATTATCAGAATGTACTCAGTCAGTGCACTGAGTCAATTAGTAAGGTATTTAGCTCCGAAGCCCCTAATGGCTAAATCTATCTAATTCTGAACAGCTACAGAAGCAGGTACATATGATTCCTTACATTAACAGCCTCTCGGTCATACGGGAAATGTTTTCAAGCAGATTTCTTTCTCCTATGTATACTGGGTACATTTTACAGTCAATGACAGAGTCCTTTGAAATTCTCTGCCCCCTAGGGATTACGAACCAACTGATAGGGTAGCTTTTTGATACCATTATCCAGAGGTTTTGATTCCTATATCAGCAATCTCTCCCTCATACCCAAACGTAGACAGAGACACTCTCTCACATGCATAGGTCATACATTCCAGATACATATACATACATTCCACGTCCTCGTGTTGTTGTTTTTTCTTGGTTGTTCATGTTTGGATTGACTATATATATATATATATATTTGGATTTTATATATGCTCTCTCCCACTTGGATTTAATATGTTGCCACATTTATAATATGTCTTTTTTCTACATTTTTCTACATTTTCATGCAGCTGAAGATTGCTCTTCATATTGCATTTAAGGTAATGCTCACATTACTTAAATAAATTTAAGTAGCATGAAACGTGTGTACTGCAATCACTTTTGAAATCCGTGTTGCTTATTGTTTGATTTTTAATCACCCATCCTTTTGGGATGCGATATTCGGGTGCCTTCGCATAAGTACCATATTCAAACCTTGAATCTATATATATATATATATATATATAT
>NC_068985.1:13924468-13925913 GCF_001194135.2 Octopus bimaculoides
CAGGTCAGTGGTACCAATTATCGGGATAAATTCTTCAACTTACCGAGGCAAGAAGACACTGGCTCTTACGGATAGCGCCACAGCAACCAACAAATCCTATTATCATCATCAGAACACCAACGCCTATAAGAATATAGGCACCCAAATATGGAAGGTTGAAGTTATCATCAACGTACATTTGAAACGTCGGATCGATGCGGATCCATATTCCAACACCAAGGATGGCACATCCCAACAACTGGAAAGAAAAGAAAAAAAAGGAGAAATAAAGTAAAAGATCAAAGACATGTTTTTTTTGTATTACTTTTTCTCTATGGTCGTTCATTCAATTGAAGAATTTGCTCCTATCTGTTTGATAAATCAGAGAATATAGTTGTGACTGTATGGTTAAGAAGTTTTCTTTCCAGTCTTGTGGTTTTGGGTTCAGTTCCATTAGCACGCCAGGCAAAATGCTTAGTGGTATTTCGTGTGTCTTTACATTCTGAGTATAAATTCCACCAAGGTCGATAAATTACATACCAGTTGCATACTTGACTCGATCTAATCGACTGGCCCCCACTCCCCCAAAATTACGGGCCTTGTGCCTAAAGTAGAAAAGTATATAGTTATTACTATACAGTTATTAAGTCCAAGTAGTCGTACAAGTGTTAATAGACAAAACATGAATTCTGTAGTTCAATGTTGCAAAATAAAATCATACATTTTCTAATATTATAACAATTGGGTTGATCCTTCTTGGAAGCAGTTTTACAATACTGTATTGATCGATATCTATTGATCACTTGTTGGATAATCATGCCATCAACACCACCATCACTACCACTGCTATCTCCACCAGCAACACCGTCATTATTGTCACTAATACCACAAAACTGCCATCAACATTACCAGCATCAATACCAATTCTACTACATGTATCAAGCTATTGGGAAAACCTCTACATCAGTTTCCCAACCGTTTTTTCTGTCTATGGGCACCTTTGTTTCCTTCTTGTCCCTACTGGATCTTGATAGCCAAATGGTGCTCAAAAAAATCCTATCATATTTCCATATCTAAATATCAGGAATCATCTTCCATGCTTTACCTTTTGCTTGTTTCAATCATTTTTGACTGTGGCTATGTTGGGGCACCACCTTGAAAGATTTTAGTCAAACCCTCACCTGGAATTTGCGTCTCCGGTCTGGAACCACTATCTTGCCCAGGATATTAATCGTCTGGAAACCGTTCAGTGACGTGCAACCAAGAAAATACCCCCCATCAGGCATTTGCCATATTCTGAACGCCTTACTTCCCCGGGTATGGATACATTGAAACTCTGACGTCTGGCAGCTGACTTGGCAGACGCCCATAAAATTATTAACCATCTTACTAACAATAACTCTGAGCATCTTTTCAAACTCCACCTGTCTAACACCTGTAGACATGTTTACAAAGTCAGAAAACAG
>NC_068985.1:13926794-13928070 GCF_001194135.2 Octopus bimaculoides
TTGTGTGTCTGTGTTTGTCCCCCCAGCATCGCTTGACAACCGATGGTGGTGTGTTTACGTCCCCATAAATTAGCGGTTCGGCAAAAATACATCAATAGAATAAGTACTAGGCTTACAAAGAATAAGTCCTGGGGTCGATTTGCTTGACTAAAGGCGATGCTCCAGCATGGCTGCAGTCAAATAGCTGAAACAAGTCAAAGAATAAAATAAAAGAATGCACATACATACATAGTTTCCATCTCCCAAAACCACTTACAAGTCATTCGTCAGCCGAGGGCTATAGTAGGAGACGCTTGCCCAAAGTGTCCCACACTGGGACTGAATCTAAAGCCATGTGCTTGGGAAGCAAACTTCATACCCCACAGTCGTGCTTGTGCCCTATAAAGTCTATGAAATATTCACACAAACACCACCAAACAACAATATTCACAAATAGTGTAGAAAACATACATGACTTTACAAAAACAAAAACAAAAACAAAACCAAAAGTAACAGTAACAATACAGAAAATACTTTTGTTATTTCCCATTTCAACATCACAAACCCATGTTGAATATATTAACCATTTCACAGTGGAAAACAGATATATTTACTCAATATTTTATTACCCTTAAGTGCAGAAAGCACATTTATATACCAATCTATCTTTTGTTGAGGAATGGCATATTTGAAAGTATGGTTTGTTGAGATATGTTAAAGTTACTGAGGCAATGTGACTTGCAAAAAATACAATTTCTATTTTTGGTACATACTGAATATAATTACTGGAATAATCATGGAATTTAATTATGTAGTGAAAGGGTTACAAAATGTATCTAGTAAATGGATATTTCATACATGAAGGAAATTTTCTAAACATCGCACATACACACACATACACAGAACTCTAGAATCTAATGGTATTAAAACATCTGTATGGAACTAAAAGGTTTTAACAGCACTCAAGACATTCTTGTGGCAATAATACAGGAAACATTCTTCCCAACAACACAAAACACCCACCAGTCCAAACTATACTTAAGTCAGACCAGACATACTATTTAACAATGGGTGTGGACTGTTGGCATATATAAAAAAAAAAAAAATCTCCATTTAATTTAGTTATCACAAAGGACATCTATATATATAAAAATGAGAATGTGTGTCTGTCTGTCTGTCTGTCTGTATGTCTGTGTGTGTGTTTCCCTAAAACTCGAGAACTACACAACCAATTTCATTCAAATTTTACACATGTCTTACTTAGGGTTCTGATTGTGTTTTAGTCAAAAAAAATTTT
>NC_068985.1:13929816-13935408 GCF_001194135.2 Octopus bimaculoides
AAAAAAAAAAAAAAAAAAAAGAAAAAAACCAGTGGCACAAAGCACATTAATATAAATAAACATCATCATCATCATTTAACATCCATTGTCCATGCTGGCATGAGTTGGACAGTTTGACTGGGCTGCCACGCTAGAAGGCTGCACCAGACTCCAGTCTGATTTGGCATGGTTTTCTAGGACTGGATGCCCTTCCTAATGCCAACCACCCCGAGAGTGTAATGTGTGCTTTTACGTGCCACCAGCATGGGTGCCATTTGCATGACACTGGGGTGCGATAACACGACGCCAGTATCTGCCACGACTGCGATTTTGCTCAGCTTCACGGGTCTTCTTCTCAAAGTCATTTGTCCTCATCTTGTTTGTTGTTAACACAACATTTCAGCTGATATACCCTCCAGCCTTCATCAGGTGTCTTGGGGAAATTTTGCACCTGGGTTCTCATTCCTAAGGTATTTTTCGATGTTATTATTATTATTATTATTATTATTTATTATTATTATTATTCAGGTCACTGCCTGGAATTGAACTCGGAATCTTGGGGTTAGTAGCCCGCGCTCTTAACCACCGCACCATATGCCCGTGGGCAATTATGGAATGAATGGCTTAATTTTATGGCTGGCTCAACCCTTTAGCATTTATGGCTGGCTTAACCCTCTAGCATTCAGATTACATATATATGACCAGTGTAAAATTCTACAAGGTTAAAGCAGAGAAATATATACACCATAAACCCAGGAACTATCTGAAGTAATTCGGTTTATCAAATGACTGTATTTTATGAATAAATACATATTTTCTTCAGTTTCAATTGCTATCACAGTGTCATATAAATAAAACTCAACTAAAGGTGTATAAAAGAATAGTAAGGTATTTCCTCAATGGTAATTGAGTGTGTGTGGTTAAAAGCAATTAGTTTTCCCCTCAACACTCTATTTAAGAATTAATGTTTTTCGTATGTCAGACACATAAATCTGTCACTGTTTTCTAGTTACTGACTGAAACAAGTTTGGAATCTATTATGTATCATCTTTAACCCTTAATATTCGGCTTATTCTGTCAAATGTAATGCCTGTTTATTCACATTGCTTTGAATTGATTATACATTATCTTGTAGTTTTGAGGTGTCTTTGATGTGACTGCTTATTTGTAGAATAGCATTGTAGGGTAGGAGTAACAAGCCAGATCTGGCCAGTTTGAACATGCAATAGGTAGAATATTTTGGCGAGATATGGCTGGCTTAATCCTTTAGCATTCCGATTACTTTGTCAAATTAATGTTTAATTATTCACATTGTTTTGTATTAACCCTTTCAATACCAGCCTGGTTAAAACCACCTCTGGCTCTGTAGTACAAATGTCTTGTTTCCATAAGTTTTGAATTAAAATCTTCCACCAAACCTTAGTCACAATTTATGTTCCTAACACCAGCTTAATGATAACTAAGTTAGTTGACTTAATTCTTCATTACATTTAAAATTGATTGAAAGAAACACAAAGCATTTCAAAATAGATATGGTAATAAAAAGGTTAACAAATGATTAATTTAACCCTTTCGTTACCAATCCGGCTAAAACTGCCGCTGGCTCTGTAGTACAAATGTCTTGTTTTCAAAGGTTTTGAATTAAAATCTCCAACCAAACAATTTAGTCACAATTTATGTTCCTAACATCAGCTTCATGATTACTAAGTTATTTTACTAAATTCTTTGTTATATTTAAAATTAATTGAAAAAAACCCAGAGTACTTCAAAATAAATGCAGTAACGAATGGGTTAAACGTTATCTCATTTTTTTGAAATGTTGATGAAATGATTGCCTGTTTTTAGAATATTGTAAGAAGCCAGATCTGGCTAGTTCGGAAATGAAACAGATAGAATATTTGGGCGAGATATGGCCAGTGTAAATGCCAAAAGGTTAAAAATTTCTTATATTTAATTTTGTCCTTTACAATCTAAGTTCAATTTTTGCAAGAGCTGATTCCGTCTTTTATCACTTGGTGACTTCATAAAAAGGTTAAACTAACATTATTAAATTATATCATTGCCTCACAGAGGCAATGACTAGTGATTGAGACCTTTGGCGATGTCAAGCCAAGTGAATAACTGGTACCTGTGCTGGTGGCATGTAAAGAACACGTTTCGAGTGTTGGGCCTTACGGAGGCAATGACTGAGACAGTTGACATTATGTAATGCTTGAGAAGAAGATCCACCAAGCTGAGCAAACTGGCAGTCATGGCAGATAACAGTGTCACGCAAATGGCACCTGTGCCAGTGGCACATAAAAGCACCCCTGTGTGACACAAATGGCACCCATGCTGGTGGCACATAAAAAGCACCAGTGTTGGTGTCATGTAAAAAGCACCCAGTACACTCTGTAAAGTGGTTGACATTAGGAAGAGCATCCGGCCCTCCAGTTTGCCAGCTTCTGTCAAACTATCCAACCCATGCCAGTATGGAAAATAGACGTTAAATGATGATGATGATGTTGCAGGAGTGGCTGTGTGGTAAGTAGCTTGCTTACCAACCACATAGTTCCGGGTTCATTCCCACTGAGTGGCATCTTGGGCAAGTGTCTTCTACTATAGCATCGGGCCGACCAAAGCTTTGTGAGTGGATTTGGCAGACGGAAACTGAAAGAAGCTTGTCGTATATATGTATATATATATATGTATGTGTGTGTGTATATGTTTGTGTGTCTGTGTTTGTCCCCCCAACATCGCTTGACAACCGATGGTGGTGCATTTATATCCTCATAGCTTAGCGGTTCGGCAAAACAGACTGATAGAATAAGTACTAGGCTTACATAGAATAAATCCTGGGGTCGATTTGCTTTGCTTGACTAAAGGTGGTGCTCCAGCATGGCCACAATCAAATGACTGAAACAAGTAAAAGAGTAAAAGAATTAAGTGTGTGGCTAAAAGTAATTAATATCTTTATTACTTTAATTTATTTAGAAATGTGTGTTTTTCCATATTTCAAATACATAAATCTGCCCATTTCCAGCTGCTGTTTGAGACAAAGACAGAATCTATAAAGTATGAGATTTAATGGATTTTTGTCTTTAGTTGCAGGTTTTACATTTTGAATTCAATTTTATAGTCTATTAAATTCCATTTAATAGACTACAAAATGCTCAGCACCAAATTTGTGACCTGAACCTATGTTAGGAACCAGTGTACTTGTGTTGTATAAAGATGCAAAATTTAGAAGCTATTTCACAATATAGACATAATCATCATCATCATCATCGTCGTCGTCATTTAACGTCCGCTTTCCATGCTAGTATGGGTTGGACGATTTGACTGAGGACTGGTGAACCGGATGGCTGCACCAGGCTCCAATCTGATCTGGCAGAGTTTCTACTGCTGGATGCCCTTCCTAACACCAACCACTCCGAGAATGTAGTGGATGCTTTTACGTGCCACCGGCATGAGGGCCAGACACACGGTACTGACAACGGCCATGCTCAAAATGGTGTTTTTTACGTGCCACCTGCACAGGAGCCAGTCCAGCAGCACTGGCAATGACCTCGCTTGAATGATTTTCTAATATGCCACAGGTACAAGTGCCTGTAAGGCAATGCTGGTAATGATCACGCTCAAATGGTGCTATATATGGGCCACTAGCACAGAAGCCAGACAGCTGCTCTGACAATGATCACGCTCGGACAGTGTGTTAGTGCTCCACTGGCACAGGTGCCAGTCATTGAATATGGTTCAATTACGATTTCGATTTCACTTGTCCCAACAGGTCTTCGCAAGCAGAATTTAGTGTCCAATGAAGTGTCCAATGATATGTAAATATAAATATCTGCTAAGATCTAAGGGGGATTTTTAAAGATTAGTATTAAGCTTTGATTTCACAGTGTTGTCCTTTGTCAATTTGCTAAGATTTGAGGGGCTTTTAGGGGGTCATCCTTAACCATTCATTTCCTTGTATTAGCCCTTTCTTAAAACAGAACATAATTTACGACTATAAATGTACATCAAAAAATACCTTAGGAATGAGAACCCAGGTTCAAAATTTCCCTAAGACACCTGATGAAGGCTGGAGGGTATATCAGCCGAAATGTTGTGTTAACAGCAAACAAGATGAGGACAAATATCCATCAAATGTAAATAATGTAAATAAACTAGAGATGTTAGATACTTTAATCCAGTGGATTCCAAAGCAGGCAGTATCCCCCACCAGGGAGAGGGGGCAGTGGAAAGTTCCAAGGGAGCATTGAAGAAAAGTGGGGCGATATTGGGGTAGTGATTCATGTAAAAACAACAAAATAATGGGTTCATTAGGTTAAGTTTCATTTGTGAAATACAGTTGCTTTGAATTTGCTTCAGAAAGAGGTCTATGTTTGTGAGGGTTAGTTGGGGTGTGGGCACTAGGAATGTGGCCTGGGTGTCAAGGGGGCAGCAGCCCGCAAAAGTTTGGGAACCACTGCTTTGATCAAGTGCACAGATCCAATACAGGCCTACACCACTACCACCACCACCACCACCATCATCATCATCATTTACCATCGATGTTCCATGCTGGAATGGGTCAGATTAAGGCAGCGAGCTAGCAGAATCGTTAGCTCGCCGGGCAAAATGCCTGGCAGTATTTCGTCTGTCTTTATGTTCAGAGTTCAAATTCCGCCGAGGCTGACTTTGCTTTTCATCCTTTCAGGGTCGATTAAATAAGTACCAGTTACGCACTGGGGTCGATGTAATCGACTTAATCCCTTTGTCTGTCCTTGTTTGTCCCCTCTATGTTTAGTCCCTTGTGGGCAATACAGAAATAAGAATGGGTCAGATCTGATGTGTTTAAGGAGTGTGTCGCGCTTCAGCATCCATTTCTCGATGGTTGGATACCCTTGCTAAACACCAACCACTCACATATGGAAACTGTACAGAAGCCCATCGAATGAACCATACCAGTAATTTGACAGCCCAGCCTTGTCACATATTCCAGTAGTTAAGCAGTACATATTTTCATAACCCCTTGTTGGATTTGAACTCAAAACAAGTTGGAGAGGAGGAGCAAGAGTGAGCAACTTAGAAACCATCAGTTATATGTTTAGTAGTAGTAGTGGTGGTGGTGGTGATAATAGTAGTAGTAGAAGATGAAATTTATAACAATCAAGATAAGAAAATGTTACAATGGAATCAACAAAGTATTTTTATCCAAATATCTAAATTGTATATATAGATTGTGATGAGTAGATGATATTGGTGCCTGGAGGTGGTGGGGAGAATGGGGAAGGTGGTGATGATGTCGTCTGATTGTAGTCATGGTGATGGCAATGGTATTGTTGCCTGGTGGTGGTGGTGGTGGTGGACATGTTTGCAGTGACTGTAATAATATGGAGAAGGTGGAGATGATGGTGGCGGTGATGGCTGATGGTGGCGGAGATGATGGTGGTGGTGGAGATGAAGGTGGTGGTGGTGGTGGCAATGATGATGGTGATGTTGGGGGTGGTGGTGGTGATGGTGTAGTGGTGGTGATTATAGCAGTGGCAGTGATGTTGTTGGTGGTGGTGGTGGTGATGATGATGGTGGTGGTGGTGGTGGTGATGATGGTCATCATTGTCATCATCATAGTGCTGGTGGTGGTGG
>NC_068985.1:13935784-13943109 GCF_001194135.2 Octopus bimaculoides
AGGGGCTGGGGTAAGTAACTTGGCAACCCAGACATTTCCTCCCCCTTGCGAAAAAACTGATGGAAATAACAATCAACAAACGAAATACCTTTGATAATTTGGTAACAGACAAATGGTGTTCCTTAATTTGGCAGCGCAATGAGGCTTTGATGTTTTCGGTTTCTCTACTTAACCCTTTTGTTGAGATGCTCTGAGTTTCTTTCAATTAATTTTAAATATAACAAAGAATTTAGTAAAATAACTTAGTTATCATTAAGATGGTGTTAGGAGCATAAATTGGGACTAAGGTTTGGTTGAAGATTTTAATTCAGAACTTTTGAAGACAAGACATTTGTACTACAGAGCCAGAGGTGGTTTCAGGCAGGTTGATATCAAAAGGGTTAAATTAATCATTTGTTAACCCTTTTGTTACTGTATTTATTTTGACATGCTCTGAGTTTCTTTCAATTAATTTCAAATATAACAAAGAATTTAGTAAACTAACTTAGTTATCATTAAGCTGGAGTTAGGAACATAAATTGTGACTAAGGCTTGGTGGAAGATTTTAATTCAAAACTTATGGAAACAAGACATTTGTTCTACAGAGCCAGAGGTGGTTTCAGCCGGGTTGGTAACAAATGGGTTAAATTAATCATTTGTTAACCCTTTTGTTACTGCATTTATCTGTGAAGACGCAGGCTGGAAAGCGGAGCATTTTCCAATCAAAGTTGGATGTAGAGGATTTGTAGGACACAGTGTGAGACGACTGCTGTTATCGTTAGGCCTAACTCATCGTAAGGTAAATACCATCATGAGTGGAGTGATATCCAAAATACAGTGGAAAAGGCAAGCGACTGGATTTGGTTAAAAACTGATGATGAGCAATGGCTAGAGAAATAATGAGCTTTATTTAATAACCAGTTGATCTAGCAAGTGGGGCCTCATATCAGTGATGGTGGAGGCAGCTGTAAGAAACAGCTGTAAGACTAACTTTCTCTTTATAAAGAATGCCGTCCATCCATACAGATACAATAGAATTTCTGATGTATATTCACTAACAAGAGCATTCTCACTCTATAATGACATCTGGTAGCCTATATCTGTGGATGAGCTTTGTATAGCTTTCTACAAGGTTTTTACCCAAATTTTATTAATCTATCTATTCAGATTGCTTCATGGTCCCAGCAGACAAAATGGAAAAGGAGTTGCCTCAGAGAATGGCGAGAGAGAGAGATGCACAAGAACAGCCTCTCTGACTCAGCCAAATAACCATGAACATTTCAAAAACTCATACATCTACAGATTCTAGCAAGGAGGGGAAAAAAAAAAAACTTGAAAAACATTTCATCAAATCATTTAAAAGCTAATGAAATTGCTTTTTATTAGATTTTGGTTAAAACTTATTGAGAAAATTGGAGGAAAAAAAAAAGAATATACGTGGTTCTTTGAAAGAATCTCATCAGCTATTGTACAAGGCAATGCAGCCAGTATTCTCTCTTGTCTCTGCTCATCTATTTTCAAGTGAACTATTTTCTATTTTATTTCTACGTATATATATTTTATACAAACTATCAATATGTAACTGCCAACGAGATATAAGACATTGTGAATAATGCATACAAACAGACAGGATTTTAATGTAATTTGACATTTTTTTTTGTTGGTTTGACAATAAGCTGTGATAAAAGTCTAGTTAATTCTTGGTTCTCCATAAGGTGGTGACCTGGTAGAATTGTAAGTACACTAGGCAAACGCTTAGCAGCATTTCGCCTTACTGGCACTTGTGCCAGTGGCATGTGAACAAAACATTGGACTGACTCCTGTGCAGGTGGCACGTAAAAAACACCATTTGAGCGTGGTCGTTGCCAGTACTGCCTGACTGGCCCTCGTGTCGGTGGCACGTAAAAAGCACCCACTACACTCTTGGAGTGGTTGGCGTTAGGAAGGGCATCCAGCTGTAGAAAATCTGCCAGATCAGATTGGAGTCTGGTGTAGCCATCTGGTTTGCCAGTCCCCAGTCAAATCGTTCAACCCATGCTAGCATGGAAAGCGGATGATGATGATGATGATTACAAGTGTTTAGGAATTTATTTAATAGCCGAGGCCTGTCAATGGGGAATTCAGACCCATACAGTATCAAGGTATGATATAATGGTGCCACATAAAAAGTGCCCAGAACACTCTGTTAAGCGGTTGGCATTTGCAAGGGCATCCAGCTGTAGAAACCATACCAAAGCAGACATAGAACTTGGTGGAGACCTCTGGCTCTTCTGTTCTTGTCAAACTGCCTGACCCATAGCATGGGAAAAGGGACTTTAAATGATGATGATGATGATGATGATGATGATGATGATGATGCAACCTATGTAGTAGACATAGAAACTCAACTTTAAAATAACACAAAATAAAAGTAACAGATGAGTCCACATCGTACTCGTGTAAGAATTGTAAGCTTTCTTCCTTTCTAGAAAAACTGTTCTAAGCCATCTTTTCATTTCCAATACAAACCTACTTTCAATACATTTCATACAGTCTTTTCTCCTTTGGATTGGCCCCTTCTGGAGTCCTCCTCTTTTTATCCCTAACCACAAACTTGCAATGATTGAAACTGAAGATAAATCAAATTGATGTAGCCCTAATCTTGACCTTAATCAGATGATCTATATCCTCCATTTCTGATATATTTTACCTCCTACAGACAGAGATGAAATAAATATGTTGGCCAATTATATATATCTGTCTTCAACTTCAGCCAATAATTGCCTTCCATATAAAACAAGATTGTTTTTAATAATTTGCTACTATGGAGTTTTATTTTTGTTTCATTCTTTTTATTTATCATTGTCATGTCATAAAAAAAAACAAACGAATTCCTAATGAACTGGAAAAGCTTGTTATCAAACAGAATTATTCACGACCATAAATGATGATCGTATATTTTTCTTTTTAATATTGACAAAAAAAAAAAAATCATTTTCATTCTTGTCTGTCTTGATATTGAATTGGTGACAGTAAAATGCTCTTCTCATGAAATGGAAAAAAAATAAATGGTTGTTTGCTTTTTATTCTATTGACCCTGGTAAGATAAAAATCAAAATTGGTTTCTGTCAGATTTGAATCCAGAAAATTAAAGATCAAAACCGAGTATTATATAATTTGCGAATAGGAGTGGCTGTGTGGTAAGTAGCTTGCTTACCAACCACATGGTTCCGGGTTCAATCCCACTGCGTGGTACCTTGGGCAAGTGTCTTCTACTATAGCCTCGGGCTGACCAAAGCCTTGTGAGATGATGTGGTAGACGGAAACTGAAAGCCCATCGTATATATGTATCTGGCACTTGTGCCGGATGGCATGTGTAAAGACATTTGAGCGAGATCGTTGCCAGTGCCGCCGATCTGGCTCCTGTGCAGGTGGCACGTAAAATACACCATTTTGAGCATGGCTGTTGCCAGTACTGTGTGACTGGTCTTCGTGACGGTGGCACGTAAAAGCACCCACTACACTCTTGGAGTGGTTGGCATTAGGAAGGGCATCCAGCTGTAGAAACTCTGCCAAATCAGATTGGAGCCTGGTGCAGCCATCTGGTTTCACCAGTCCTCAGTCAAATCATCCAACCCATGCTAGCATGGAAAGCGGACGTTAAATGACGATGATGATGATGATGATGATGATAATGATGATGATGATGATGATGTATGTGTGTTTGTGTGTCTATGTTTGTCCCCCCGACCATCGCTTGACAACTGATGCTCTGTGTGTTTACGTCCCTGTAACTTAGCGGTTCAGCAAAAAGAGACCGATAGAATAAGTACTAGGCTTACAAAGGATAAATCCTGGGGTCGATTTGCTCGACTAAAGGCGGTGCTCCAGCATGGCCACAGTCAAATGATTGAAACAAGTAAAAGAATAAAAGAAAAAAAAAAAGAATTTTGATTAATAAAATTTGGGTAAAAAACCTTGTAGAAAACCTATACAAAGTAAAAACCTTGTCATAAACCTCTACAAAGCTCATCCACTGGTATACCAGATGTCATTATAGAGTGAAAATGCTCTTGTCAGGAATTCTATAGTATCTGTAGAGTTTATACAAATAGATGACTTATAGAAAATGGATTGAATGGCATTCTTTAGTTAAGATCACTACAATTGTTTCTGCACACTCATAGTACATTCATGAGATGACATAATTAATAGATTGTGTAACTACTATCATCCATCAAAGGTGTAAGATGTGTTTTTCAGATGATTATTTTGAATAAGACCTCCTCTGATGGATGATTATGATTACATAATATGTTAATCATATCATCTCACCAATGTACTATGGGTACAACGGTGTGTGGAAACAATTGTAGTGATTTTGAATAAAAGAATGTATTCCAGTTCATTTTTTTCTTATCTATCTGTCTGTCTGTCTATCTATCTATCTATCTATCTATCTATACATTTCTTTATTTGTGTATTAAGGCTACTATTGGTTTCATGTTAAGGAAAATATCTTGATATCTTAATAAATTTTCAAGCCAATCACATGGAGGAATGGTGTTCATCTCCATTTTGGAGACAATCACCACTCCTCCATGTGATCGGCTCGAAAATTTGTTGAGATATTAAAATATTTTCTTCACATGAAACCAATGGTAGCCTTAATACACAAATAAAGACGTTCTATCCACCAATGTGATGTTGAGCACTCAGTCTCATCATTTGACATTTATGTACACACACAAACACAAACAAACACATACATAGTTGTTTTGCAAGATTCCTGATGTGAAACCATGTGTTGAAACAGATATTGGTATATTTTGGGAGGGTCATTTTCCCTTGGGGGGGGGAGGAAATAAACACACACACACTATATATATTCATTCTCCACTTATTGAAGAGGTCACAGAAGATTTCCAGACAAAGGACATAAAATAAAAATAATAATAAATCTGAAGTGAAGAAAAAATATACAGTGCATGTATTTAAAAAAGAAATTAAAAACGACCCTCCCAAAATATAACAATACACACACATATATGTATTCATACATACACACATATGTATGCATATCTTTTGAATATTTGTGTAACAGATAAAGTGCTTAGTTGCCCTTATGTAGGACTACATCATCTAATTTGCACTTCTTATTTTAAGATGGGAGGCTGTGACTTTGACTGCTATTTCTAGCAAATTGAGCTTCTTGAATATTTAGGTAAGTTACAGCAAATGGGAAGTGCATGCTTAAAAAAATGATTTCTCAGAAGCAGGTGTAAAAATCATTTCAGTTAATTTAATAATCTTCAGATGCTTGAATTAAAATATATGAATATATGAGTTAACGAACCTGTGTAATTAAAGTTGCTTAGAGTTTCAATGTCTTGAGATATGTAATAATTATTTTCTAGCAATGTAGGGTACATTTTCCATACAAACGTTGATGTGTGTGAACACATATGTATGTGAGCATACATACATACGTGTGTGTGTGTGTGTGTGTGTGTGTGTGTGTGTGTGTGTGAGTGAGTGAATTATGATATTGTTTTGGCATAATGACAGTAATAACCAATTATTTAGAACTCAATATATTTATGTTTTAGAGTAAAGTGTTAATTAAGTACAGAGTGTAATATTAAGTAACTAATTCCACCGAGGTTGACTTTGCCATTCATCATATCAGGGTTGATTAAATAAATACCGGTTGAATACTGGGGTTGATATAATTAAATAATCCCTTTGCTTAGCCTCTTGCTAAAATTTGAAACATTCATGAAAGACAAGAGAACAACAGTTATATAATCACTTTCATTAGCTTACAGTTATTTCTACTGCATTGAGAGTCAAGTGCTTGTGCAGGATCCTATAGCTTCTTCAGAGTTATTAAAATGATATCCGTCTGTCCGTCGGTCTGTCTGTCTATCTGGTCTGTCTGTCTGTCTATCTGGTCTGTCTGTCTGTCTATCTGGTCTGTCTGTCTGTCTATCTGGTCTGTCTGTCTGTCTATCTGGTCTGTCTGTCTGGTAATGGTAAAAATTTCAATTCCTTGGATGACGTAAAAAGATACCTTGATGAATTCTTTGCCATGAAACCGCCTCAATTCTGGGAAGAGGGTAATGTACATAATTCCTCATCTTTTAAATATAGAACTGTAAGATCAAAGAGGTATTCAAAGATCTCCCCAGGGACACGGCAAGGAATACATGCACAGATTTCGGAAGCCAATCTAAGGCTGTGGTGAAAGCTGAGGGCAGCTTCTTTGAACAAACTGTTATCTCCCAGTGATAACCTAGTCAATATTTTTTGATTTTTAAAAAATTACTTTTATTTTTAGATAGGATATTGTGTTTCTTTCTTCCTTTTACATAAACTGTGAAATTTAGCCCAAAACACCCTGTATGTTAGCATTGAATTGAAACAGTTAGATAAAGCATGGTACAAAATATCAAGCCATACTTGTTTGTGAGTGGTAACTGGTTCTTTATTTATGCTCACAGGGCTTAATGAACCAAAAGTCATAGTAAAAGAGACATGCCTAATGTGTTGAACTCTGCAGCATATAGTTCTAAAACAAATCTCACGAGCATGTAATTATTTATAAAATAAATACTTTCAGTCTTATTTTTTTGATGCTTTAGAAACAACTTATCAAACGTTTTATGACGGGACGCTCCAATTTAAATATAAACACTGTAGAATAGCTACATTGTTTCACGGAACTGGTGGAGGTGGTGATGGTAGCGGTGGGGCCAGGTTGGTTGGTAAGCAAAGAGTTAAAGTTTACATTTGGGAAGAATACTAACTGCACAGAGAAGATAAAACTACAAGAGAGTAAGTGTTTTCACGTTGCGGAACTCATAAAACTGCATGGAACATATTTTGAATGCCAACAAATACTGCTTGGGACACAAATATCTGACGAGTTCAAACACACACACAAACACTTCGCACGGTTATATAATTGCACATAGGCTTCATTCCTCATCAGTCTCATCTGAGGTTCAATATGATCCTTGTTGCTCTTCTATTGCTATACATCATCATCATCGTCGTTTAACGTCCGCTTTCGATGCTAGCATGGGTTGGACGATTTGACTGAGGACTAGCGAACCAGATGGCTGCACCAGGTTCCAATCTGATTTGGCAGAGTTTCTACAGCTGGATGCCCTTCCTAACGCCAACCACTCCGAGAGTGTAGTGGGTGCTTTTACGTGCCACAGGCACGAAGGCCAGTCAGGCGGTACTGGCAAAGGCCACGCTCGAAATGGTGTATTTTATGTGCCACCCGCACAAGAGCCAGTCCAGGGGCACTGGCAACGATCTCACTCGAAAGTCCTTACACATGCCGCAGGCACAAGTGC
>NC_068985.1:13943491-13947952 GCF_001194135.2 Octopus bimaculoides
TATATATATATATATATATATATATATATATATGTATATATATAAGACACCATTTCGAGCATGGCCGTTTTCGTGCGGGTGACACGTAAAAGCACCCACTACACTCTGAGTGGTTGGCATTAGGAAGGGCATCCAGCTGTAGAAACTCTGCCGAATTAGATTGGAGCCTGGTGTTGCCATCCGGTTTCACCAGTCCTCAGTCAAATCGTCCAACCCATGCTAGCATGGAAGGCGGACGTTAAACGATGATGATGATGATATATATATATATATATATATATATATGCACACACACACACACATATATATACACACACACACAGGGGTGTGTATGATTGTGTATAGAAGAATATATTACTCAAAGTAATTCCAACTTTGATTTTCACATTTTATTTACAATCTTATAATAATATAATATAAGATAATAATATAATATAATGGAATGATAGAATATTAAATGTCCATTCTGATTGAACTAATCCTTTCATGCATTAATCTATGCAATCTTCAGGTTCATGTAGTCGTGGTGTCAGTTATGTTTTACAATTTACGACTATTTCAAATTTTGGCATAAGGCCAGCAATCTCCTGGGAGAAGATAAGTCAATTAGATCAACCCCAGTATTTAACTGGTACTGGTATTTATCTTACTATATCAAGCCCAAAGGGCTGAAAGGCAAAGTTGACCTCAGTAGAATTTAAATTCAGTGAATAAAGAACCAACAGAAATGCCACAAGTCCTTCTGTTTGATGCATTAATGATTCTTTGATAACACTTTCATGAATGCGATACAGTTTTAGCTTCACTTTGAAATGTAAATAAATGTAAAGAAATGTAAACAAATGCAAATAGCTTCTGCCCACTGCATGGTAAAAATAATTGTTTACATTTTATAGCAAAGCTAAAATTGTTTTGTACCATTAAAAGTTTACATTACATTTCATATTGAATAATTGTCTGTCCAGTTTGAAACTAGAAAAAAACAAATTGTTTCTGACTTAAGCAGAAAGCTTCATTATATGAGAATGAGGTTTGGTTGATTGTAATGATCCCAGTTCTTGTCTAATACTATGATTTATTGTTCCCACATCATCATCTTTTAACGTCTGCCTTCCATGCTGGCATGGGTTGGACGGTTTCACAGGAGCTGGCCAAGCGGGAGCCTGCACCAGACTTCTGTGTTAGTTTTGGCACAGTTTTTACAGGTGAGGTCAGTTTTTGTATGGTTTCTACAGCTGGATGTCCTTCCTAACACCAACCACCCAGCAGAGTGGACAGATTGCATTCTATGTGGCACAAACACAGGTGAGGTCAGTTTTGGCACAAGTTTTACAGCTGGATGTCCTTCCAAACACCAACCACCCAGCAAAGTGGACAGAGTGCTTTTTACGAGGCTCAAACACAGGTAAGGTCAGTTTTGGCATGGGTTTTACAGCTGGATGTCCTTCCTAACACCAACCAGCTAACAGAGTGGACAGAGTGCTTTTTATATGGTACAAAAACAGGTGAGGTCAGTTTTGGTACAAGTTTTACAGGTGGATATGATACATTAAATTAAATAATTCTATAATACTCCAAGCACAAGGCCTGAAATTTTATGGGGAGGTGGCTAGTTTATCACATTGACCCTAGTGGTCAGCTCATACTTATTTCATTGACCTCGGAAGGATGACAAGCAAAGTTGACCCCAATGGAATTTCAACTGAGAACGTAAAGCCGGACCAAATGCTCCGAAGCATTTTCTCTGGCATCCTAACAATTCAGCCCCCAGTTTACTGCTTTATCATCATCATCATCATCATCATCGTTTAACGTCCGCTTTCCATGCTAGCATGGGTTGGACGATTTGACTGAGGACTGGTGAAACTGGATGGCAACACCAGGCTCCAATCTAATTTGGCAGAGTTTCTACAGCTGGATGCCCTTCCTAACGCCAACCACTCAGAGAGTGTAGTGGGTGCTTTTATGTGTCACCCGCACGAAGGCCAGTCAGGTGGTACTGGCAAAGGCCACGCTCGAAATGGTGTCTTTTATGTGCGACCCGCACAAAAGCCAGTCCAGGGGCACTGGCAACGATCTCGCTCGAAAATCCTACGAAGGCCAGTCAGGCGGCACTGGCAATGGTCACGCTCAAAATGGTGCATCTTATGTGCCACCCGCACAAGAGCCAGTCCAGGGGCACTGGCAACGATCTCACTTGGCTTGCCGGGTCTTCTCACGCACAGCACATATATATCGTCATCGTCGTTTAACGTCCGCTTTCCATGCTAGCATGGGTTGGATGATTTGACTGAGGACTGGTGAAACCAGATGGCTACACTAGGCTCCAATCTGATTTGGCAGTGTTTCCACAGCTGGATGCTTTATATATAGACTATGTAATCTTTTCTATTATAGGCACAAGGGGGTGGGCATGGTTGGCAACATCAACCTCAGTTCTTGACAAGTATTTATTTCATAGACCCTTGAAAGGATAAAAGGCAGTCGGCCTTGGTGGAATTTGAACTCACAGCATAAACATGGACAGAATGCCACTGCGTATTCTCTCCAGTGTCTTAACAATTCATTCAGCTCATTGCCTTATATGGGATTAAATAACAAAAAGAAAAACATATGATCTGGTGGTGGTGGTGGTGGTGGTGGTGGTGAAATAAATGGCAGAAACTGTAGATTATATTTACTATAAATGACCAATGTGTGGAGGCACATGGCCTGGTGGTTAGAGTAGCGGACTTGCGGTTGATGGATCATGGGTTCAAATCTCAGACCGGGTGATATGTGTGTTTATGAGTGAAACACCTAAGCTCCATGTGGCTCTGGCAGAAGGCAAGGGTGAACTTCTGCTGACTCTTTTGCCACAACATTCTCTTGCATCTGGCAGATCACCTGTGATGGACCGGCGTCCCATCCAACTGGGGAACCTGTTCGCCAATGAAACCAGGAAATCGGCCCTTATGAGCCAGGCATGGCTCGAGAAGGAACAAACAACAACATAAATGACCATTTAATTCCATCAAGCATGGATGTGTGGTTAAGGGTTAAGAAACCTGCTTCCCAACCATATGGTCATAGGTTAAAATATGCTGCTAAAACATGTCTGGTCATGGGGAAATATCTTACTTGGAAACAGGTGAAGGTTGGCAACATGACAGAAAGGATATCTGGCCACAGAAAATCTGTCTCAATGAAAAGCAAAAGCAAAAGCCAAAATATTCCATCTGACCCATGCATGCATTGAAAAATGGATGTAAAAACCAATGATGATGATGATTTATTGAATTCTGAGCACTGAGAACAGTGTGGTGGATTTAATATACGATGGAATGAAATAATAGTGTGTGTTTTTTTTTGAGGTGAAGAATCACTATGGTGCAGGAGTAGCTGTGTGGTAAGTAGCTTGCTTACCAACCACATGGTTCCGGGTTCAGTCCCATTGCGTGGAACATTGGGCAAGTGTCTTCTACTACAGCCTTGGGCCGAGCAAAGCCTTGTAAGTGAATTTGGTAGATGGAAACTGAAAGAAGCCTGTCGTATATATGTATATGTTTGTGTGTCTGTGTTTGTCCCCCCCACCATCGCTTGATAACCGATGCTGGTGTGTTCACGTCCCCGTAACTTAGCGGTTCGGCAAAACAGACCAATAGAATAAGTACTAGGCTTACAAAGAATAAGTCCTGGGGTCGATTTACTCGACTAAAAGGCGGTGCTCGAGCATGGCTGCAGTCAAATGACTGAAACAAGTAAAAGAGTAAAAGAGAGTAATCCACAGTGTAACTGCAAAACAGATATGGGTGAGAATGACGTATATGTGTGAACATGATAAAAACTACAATAAACAACAACAACAACAACAATAGCAGAGTATTTTGAAAGTGTATCATGAAAGGAATAAAGAAACAAGTGTGAGATGAGAGAGAACAGCTCAGAATTAAAAGCATCAGTCACTGTTTACAAGAGAAACGACCGGAATGACATTTGTTTAAAACAAGTTAATTAGAATAGGAGGAGCATTGCTCATAATCTTTGCAGAATCTCTCAGACTTGGTCTGTTTGATCCAGTTGGTGTTATTCTAAACAGCTGCAGTAAGAATGCAGGGGGGATAAGAAAAACTGAGAATCAGGCTTGGTCTTGTCTAATCTGGTCTGGTCTGGTCTGGTCTGGTTTGGTTTGGTTTGGTTTGCTCGAAATTCTTGCAACAGAGTGAATGTTGCATAAAGCATTGCAACCAAACAGTAGGGGTTGGTGATGGTACTGAAGAGAGCAGTATATTGGATCTAAAATTTATCTTAGGTGTAGGAGTGACTGTGTGGTAAGTAGCTTGCTTACGAACCACATGGTTCCAGGTTCAGTCCCACTGCGTGGCACCTTGGGCAAGTGTCTTCTACTATAGCCTCAGGCCGACCAAAGCCTTGTGAATGAATTTGGCAGATGGAAACTGAAAGAAGCCCATCGTATATATG
>NC_068985.1:13948145-13950099 GCF_001194135.2 Octopus bimaculoides
TATATATATATATATATATATGCATATATATTGGAGGGTTTGGAGGTGATGTACAGGAATTATATATTAGAAAAAATAATAAGGTACTCAGATATCTGGATGGTTGTACATTTACAGATTTTTATTAACATGTCACATGTTTTATAGATATTAGCGCTTGCCAATGATTGAAACAAGTAAAAGATAAAAGATATATTTTCCATTTTTGTTAAACCTTCCCTCTGGTCTAACTTCTCTAAACAAGAGCCTTTCAAATTTTTTTATGACATAGGGTCTCACAAAGTTTAAATCCAGCAATGGATTAAACAACAAACGTTTAATCCCAGTTCCACAAATGGTTGCTATGACAACGATAATGAAGAGCAACAAACATGAATTTACTCCTTAACAGTTATACAGTTTGAAGCCAGGTAAACAGGAAATGGATTTAAAAGAGGATTTAACAGAGAATTTGAAAGGTTTAAAGTATCAGAAAATAAAAGCTACTATAAGGTTGATGGATGACAGGATCAGAGGAGCACAAAACAAAAGACAGGATGAGATATGGGCTCTTGTAATTCTGGGTTCAAATTCCATTCAGGTCCACTATGATTTTGATTTTCATCTGTTCAAAGTCAATGAATTGAGTACCAATAATTTATTGGAAGAGAATCTCTCTTTTTACGCTTTTACTTGTTTCAGTCATTTGACTGCGGTCACGCTGGAGCACCGCCTTTAGTCGAGCAAATCAACCCAAGGGCTTATTCTTTGTAAGCCTAGTACTTATTCTATCGGTCTCTTTTGCCGAACAGCTAAGTTACGGGGACGTAAACATACCACCATCAGTTGTCAAGCAATGTTGGGGAGACAAACAGAGACACACAAACACACACACATATATATATACATATATACGACGGGCTTCTTTCAGTTTCTGTCTACCAAATCCACTCACAAGGCTTTGGTCGGCCTGAGGCTATAGTAGAAGAAACTTGCCCCGTAATTTAGCGGTTCAGCATAAGACACCGATAGAATAAGTACTAGGCTTCCAAAGAATAAATTCTGCGGTCGATTTGTTCGACTAAAAGCGATGCTGCAACATGGCCACAGTCAAATGAGTGAAACAAGTTAAAGAGTAAAAGAGTATTTCGCAATAAAATGTAGTTTGAAAATATAACATTCCTCAACAAATGATAGATTCGTAAATAAAACTATTTTCCAAACCCTTTAAGATGGTATTACAACATGGTTGCAGTCCAATGACTGAAGCAAGCAAAAAGATAAAAAATAAAATTCATAGACAGACTTAGCTGTTGATGAAGATTTCAAGTTGGCAACAAGGAATATGATATCTTACCTGGAAAATAAAATAAAAATAATATAAATAAACTGACAAATGTCAATATACGAGAAGCGGAATTAATTATTTCACAACAAACATGATTCTTAAATTGGTGTTTAAATTTGTTTGTTTACCTGTTTGACTTTTTTAGAATTATTTTTTCATTGTAATTTTTGCTCTTTAAATTTTATATTTATTTTCTACAATTATTTTTAATTTTTCATGTATATATTTTCTATTTACTTTCTATATTTATTTTATATTTTTCACTTATATATTTATTTATTTTCTATAACAATTTTTTATTTATTTTTCACATTTTTTTTTCTTATATTCTTATGTATTTTCTATATTTTTCCATATATATTTGTATTTATTTTCTATGACTATTTTTTTATTCTTCATACATATACTTATTTTTATTTATTTTCTATACATTTATTTTTTTTTATTTTACACACACACACACACACACACACACACACATGTTTTATATGAATATTCTATATTTATTTGTTATTTTTACATTATATCTTCTCCAATTTTTAGAATTAGCTTAAATAAAAATGAAGAAGAAGAAGAAGAAGAATTGGAAGACGAAGAAGGAGAGAGAGAGAGAGAGGAGGAAGAGGA
>NC_068985.1:13957373-13958672 GCF_001194135.2 Octopus bimaculoides
ATCTCAAATTTTAAAGCAAACATAATTTTCTTATGGTTTCTTAAACATTCACTTGAACAAAACTGTACAAATCCAAATATATGGTACCCTAGGCATAACACCTACATGAACTTCTAACTTGTTGTCTCTTGAGGTCTCTGGGTGAGACTTGGATCCAACTTGTACAAATGCAAAACAAAAGTCAAACATAAAATAATAATAATAATAATAATAAGAAGAAGAAGAAGAAGAAGAAGAAGAAGAAGAATTGGAAGAAGAAAAAGAAGAAGAATGTCTTAGATTGGTAAGTATTGTACACGGAGAAAAGATCTATTAAGTAAGCTGAGATTGCCATCTGCGTTCTGTAGTCTTTGATTATTTCCAAAATAATCTCAAGTGTATTATCCCACAGATATCTTGTGTCAATAGAAGACACTGTATTAGTTTCTCATATAAAGTTCACCAATGAGGAAGTGGAAACTTGTTACGGGGTGAATGGAGTGCAGGGGGAAAATTCTTCAGAGGAAGAACTCCTATGAGGCAAGTGTTTTGATTGATTAGTTCCTGACTCTTTAAAGGAGCTGGTTCCACCTAGGTGATGACTCCTAGGGGGTCCCCCTGCTGCTTTAGAAGTGCCCCATTTAGTGAGGTTTGAACTCAGAACTTGCAGGTGATTTTATTACTTAGAGCTGTGGTACATTATTTACATTATTTACATTTGACGGATATTTGTCCTCATCTTGTTTCGGCTGATATACCCTCCAGCCTTCATCAGGTGTCTTGGGGAAATTTCAAACCTGGGTTCTCATTCCTAAGGTAGTTTTCAATGTTATTATAATAATAATAATAATAATAATAATAATGATAACGATAATAATAATAATAATAATAATGAAATGATAATGATAATAATAATAATAATAATAATAATCTCTTTTCTCTTTCTCTCTTTACTTGTTTCAGTCATCTGACTGTGGCCATGCTGGAGCACCACCTTTAGTCGAGCAAATCGACCCCAGGACTTATTCTTTGGAAGCCTAGTACTTATTCTATCGGTCTGTTTTGCCGAACCGCTAAGTTACGGGGACGTAAACACACCAACATCGGTTGTCAAGCGATGTTGGGGGGACAAACACAGACACACAAACACATACACACATATATATACATATATACGACGGGCTTCTTTCAGTTTCCGTCTACCAAATCCACTCACAAGGCTTTGGTCTGCCCGAGGCTATAGTAGAAGACACTTGCCCAAGGTACCACGCAGTGGGACTGAACCCAGAACCATGTGGTTGGTAAGCAAGCTACTTACCA
>NC_068985.1:13959114-13961838 GCF_001194135.2 Octopus bimaculoides
TATATATATATATATATATATATATATATATATATATATTAATCAAAATATACAGTATTATAGATCCATTACGGCTGATCTTACCAAATGGTCTCACACTTTATATTAGATAAATGGAAAGTTATCTCACACACATACTCTTTAGAGATGGCAGGTATGGAAAATATATACCTGTAATCCCTGAAGTACATGTGTATTAGATAACAGCCTAATTACCTAATGTCTGTTTTGAAACTGACTCTTACAAGGGGAACCCTTACTCTCATAACCTACTGCCTCTTCAACTCTCTCTCTGTCTCTCTTTCTTCCTCTCCATTCCACACCTTACTCTCTGCTAACCCTTCTTTCCCCCCATGTATACTGTTCCTTATTCTTCTTCTTCTTCTTCTCCCCACTTCTTTTCTCTCATTCTATAAGCAAGAAAGAAAAGTCAATAAAAAAAAAATGGAACAAAGAAAGAAAAGATCTCCCCCTCCCCCCGGCCACTGTTCCCCCGTCACCCTCTCAAATACAAAATTCTTCCTCTCCATTTCATGAATGGATTTTGCTTTTGATTTTGGGAATGTTTTGTTTCTACTGCTTCGTTATTGTTTATTATTTTGAATAAAATTTAAGAAACTCTCCCCGCCCCCCACACACACCCATACCACACACAAACATCTCATTCTTTAGTAAATATAACACATCCCACCTCCATGTCTGCTTCTCGATCCCCCCTACTACCAGCATCATAATTACCACTGCTGCCGTACAGATCTACTGGAGTCGGTCTTAGTTACATTGACATCCTCATCTTTATCCTCCTCCTCTTCATCGTTATCATCACAACCACCACCACCACCACCACCATCATCATTCTCATTGTCCTCATCATCTTCCTCATCATCATCATCATCACAATCATCGTCCTTATCGCAACCACCACCACTATTATCATTCTCATCATCAGCATCATCATCATAATACCCATCATCACCACCACCACCACCACAATTGTCATCATAAACTCAACCCATGCCACCACAACCAGTACCCCCCTCCACCAAGGCTGGGTACTGCCACAAGGCAGCAGAGATTTCGAAGGGCTTTCCTTCTTCTTGACAATGGTGGTGGTGGTCGGATGGGGTTGGTGGGTTTACCCCTACACCAGGCTAATGGGTCCCATATGTCTGACTGACTTGCTAATTAACTCATAGCAAAGACCCTGACAGATGCTACAACACCGGGGTCAGAACAGACCTTGGAACGGGAGCGGTTACGAGGTGGGTCCCACACTCCTCATATACTACCACCTGTACTACAAAAAATCTCTGCATGCATTCAACCTCACTACCACTCTCACAAACACAACCACAACCACTGAAGCCAAAGAAGCCTCCACACAGTTACTTCACCAACTAGAAATAGCAACCAATTCTCCCTCAAATCACACTCTACTGCTTTAAAATCGAGAAGGATGCATTTCATAATGTAGTTGTAGTTTAGGTATATCTGTAAAATACAAGATGGGATGTTCATGGCTGGAATGCCTAGCAGTAGTAGTAAAGGGTAACGGGTAAAAATCCCCTTCGGTTATAAATGCTGGTCACCCATGCATACCAGTATATGCATATATACGTACATGTATGTACATACCTACATCTACATGTATATATAGATGCATATCTGGGTACAGGACGTCACAAAAAAAACGTGGACAAAATGAGAAACAGAACATAAACAGAAGACAGAAAACACACAAGCCAAGCAATAAGAAAATGGAGGGATCAATAGGTGGTATTCATCAACTTTTAGACATTATATTATGTCAATTTATTTATTTACTAATGGGACAATTTTAACAATATACAAACACATATGACATATTATGTCTTATATCAGTAATTATAAAAATATAAAATTATTAGTAATTATTCAGTAATTATTAAAATATATAATATATAGCAATAGAAATTGGGGGTTGTGAATGACCATGGAATTGCACCTGGAAAGTTACCCTCTCAGGCACAAGTCTAGGCAAGGTTGTTTATGGAAGACCAGTAGTCGCCCATGCGTACCAGCCTCCCCTCTCTAGGCCACCAGTGTTATCCAACAGAAAAGCGAAGGCTGATACAGCTTGGCACCAGTGATGTCGCAACTCATTTCTACAGCTGAGTGAACTGGAGCAATGTGAGATAAAGTGTCTTGTTCAAGAACACAACACACAGCCTGGTCTGGGTATCGAACTCACTACCTCAGGATTGTGAGTCCAGAGCTCTAACCACTGAGCCATACGTGCTAACGTTTCTGCCAGCTCGCCGCCTTACAGATCCATCGACAGGAGATCCAGTTAGCATTGCAGGGTGGGGACAAAAATGATTGTAGAATATGACAGTAACAAGGTTTATGGTGGTGGTGGTGGTGGTGGTTGTGGATAATAATAGTGGTGGTGACGATGATGGTGGCGATGAGGATACTTATTGTGGTTGTGGTTGTTGTGTTGTTGTTGGTGTTGGTGATGGTGATGATGGTAGTAATGGTGGTGGTGGTATGTGGACAGGAAGCGGGGGGGGGAGTAGGGAAGCGGAGGAGCTATCAGCCTGTTCCAAAGCTTTATGGTACATCATAGGGAAGAAGAGAAATTGGTGGTGGTGGTGGTGGTGAGGAGCAGAGAGGAGGGAGTGGTGGGTCGTGGTGGGGGGGCAGTTGGTTTTTGAGTCAACAAAATGTTTCCGGAAGTGGGTT
>NC_068985.1:13962854-13963988 GCF_001194135.2 Octopus bimaculoides
GGTAGTGGCTGACGATGACGACTGCAACTATTGTGTAATGAATATGTGGAAAAGTTGTAGTAGTTGGTAGCAGCAGTAGCAGTAGCAGTAGTAGTAGTAGTAGTAGTAGTAGTAGTTGTTGTGGTGGTGGGAGTGATGTAATATGACAATGATTTTTGCAATTTTATTGTGTAATACAATGTAAAATGTTGCAGCAGCAGTAGCAGTGGTGATGGTGGTGGTTGTAGTGGTCATGGTTGTAGTGGTGGTGGTGGTAGTAGTAGTAGTAGTAGTAGTAGTAGTAGTAGTAGTCATAGCAGCAGCAGTAGTAGTAGTTGCAGTAGCAGTAGTAGTAGTAGGAGCAGCAGCAGTAGTAGTTGTAGTAGCAGTAGTAGAAGTAGTAGTAGTAGTAGTAGGAGGAGAAGCAGTGGTGATGGTGGTGGTTGTAGTGATGGTGGTAGTAGTAGTAGTCATAGCAGCAGTAGCAGTAGTAATAGTAGCAGCAGCAGCAGCAGTGGTGATGGTGGCGGTTGTAGTGGTCATGGTTGTAGTGATGGTAGTAGTAGTAGTAGTAGTGGTAGTAGTGGTAGTAGTAGCTATAATCTGATATGTCAAGCTCTAATCTAACTAAATATGCACAGAGATCACTGACATCATTGTTGTTATTCATTATCACACAGTGTGTGATATGATGTAATATCACAAACTACTATTGACTTTTATAGAGGCTACAACAAGCCAGTGGAGTCGCTGTGTGTGATATCACTTGAAGATGATTTAGCATTTTAGCATTTGCAATATAGATTTGAGGCAATATCACCAATTTGACAAGGTGGCGAGCTGGCAGAAACGTAGCACGCCGGGCGAAATGCTTAGCAGTATTTTGTCTGTCTTTATGTTCTGAGTTCAAATTCTGCCGAGGTCGACTTTGCTTTTCATCCTTTCGGGGGTCGATAAATTAAATACCAGTTGCGTACTGGGGTTGAGCTAATCGACTGGTCCCCTTCCCCAAAAAATTTAGGGCCTTGTGCCTAGAGTAGAAAAGACGGTGGCGAGTTGGCAGAAATGTTAGCATGCCGGGCAAAATGCTTAGTGGTATTTCATCAGCCGCTATGTTCTGAGTTCAATTTCCACTGAAGTCGACTTTGCCTTTCA
>NC_068985.1:13963998-13966769 GCF_001194135.2 Octopus bimaculoides
TCATCAGCCGCTATGTTCTGAGTTCAATTTCCACTGAAGTCGACTTTGCCTTTCATCCTTTCAGGGTCGATAAATTAAATACCAGTTGCATACTGGGGTCGATATAATCGACTTAATCCCTTTGTCTGTCCTTGTTTGTCCCCTCTATGTTTAGCCCCTTGTTGGCAATAAAGAAATAATAAACGTTAGCATGCCGGGCAAAATGCTTAGCGGTATTTCGTCTGTCTTTACGTTTTGAGTTCAAATTCTGCTGAGGTCGACTTTGTTTTTCATCCTTTCGGGGTCGATAAATTAAATACCAGTTGCGTAATGGGGTCGATGTAATCGACTGGTCCCTCCCCCAAAATTTCAGGCCTTGAGCCTAGAGTAGAAAAGAATATCACTAATGCATGGAGTATCACTTATCTTCTATCTTTTGCTTGTTGCAGCCATTAGATTGTGACCAGGCTGTGGCACCACCTTAAAGGTTTAGTTGGATACAAAAGAATTTACCTCCAGTACTTATCTTATTTTATTTTAAGTTTGCTTCGCAACCCCATGGTTGCACTTTGGACAAGTGTCTTCTACTATAGCCCTGGGCTGACCAAGGCCTTGTGAGTGGGTTTGTTACTTGGAAACTGAAACTCCTTGTACACGTGTGTGTGTGTGTGTGTGTATGTGTGTCTCTTTGTATTTGTGTTTGTCCCTCACTACAGCTTCACAAATGGTTGGTTAGTTTACTTCTCACCACACAACCATTGAGGCATATTTTCAAAAGCCAGGTGCCTTTCCTGTTAACAACACTTACCCGTTTCCAAGCAAGGAAATATTTCCCCATGGCCGGACATGTTTTCATGGAGGATTGCAAATAATTGACACTGCTTGTATGATGGTGTTGCTTGTTTACAGCTGCTACATGCTATCAAGACAAGGAGCCATAAACACATGCATACTCATATATGACAAGCTTCTTTCAGTTTCCATCTAACAAATCCACTTGTAAGGCTTTGGTTGACTTGAGGTCGTGGTAGAAAACATTTGCCTGAGGTTCCGCACAGTGAGATTGAACTTGAAACTACACGACTGGGAAGCATGCTTTTTAATCGCAGCCAAGCATGTATAGCGAGTGAGAGAGGGAGAGAGAAAGAGAGATTGATAGACGTAGATACACACACACACACACACACACACACACACACACAGAGGTATTAGAAATATATACATATAGACATATATAAAATGCATGCACACAAAGATTTCAAATTGCACCATTATAAACACTCGCTGCAAATAATGCTAAGCACACATACACACACATGCACATGCACACATGTGCACATATAAACATCCATTCAATAAAGAATAAACACACAGTTACATGTACACACACACACATGTATACACAAATGCCTTCTTAAGATTTCCTGCAGAAGACGAGAATCCACATGGGAACTGGTTCTGGTAAATAGCATTTGCAGAAGAAAAGACACAAGTATTCTAAGATCTATGTTACGGCATATGAAATTCTTCGCTTCTTTTCTTCTTCAATTCTTTCTTTTTCTTGGTTCATTTAATGCAGTCTTTATAGAAAAATGTCTAACATATTCATTGCAGCTTTTATCATTTATTATTCAATCAGTTTTCTGGATGCATTTATACAGTAAACACGGTTTCTTCAAAATCCTACCTAAATTCACTCAAGTTTCTTTTCTGTAGATGTCTCACTGTCTTTTCCCCATTTTTTTTTTCTTTTTTTCATTTATTCTCTCTTTTTTCAGACAAAACAGGAAATATGGCTGACATTTTAGTCTACTTTATTTCATTAATCAACATTCTAGAATCTAGATGCTGCTAATTTAGTTTTTAAACAGGACATGATGTCTTCAAACTCCTACTTAAATTTACTTATCTTCATCCAAAGCCTTATTTCTTTGAAATTTTCTTTTCTTTCATTCTTTTACTGCTGCAGTTTGAACAGAAACCATTTCAGACACATAAGGATCCGTTTTAACCCCTCCTCCCCAGTAAATCCTCTTTCTCTGCTGTTGTCACTGTATTATTTAGTTATGGGCATGGCTGTGTGGTTAAGGGTTTTGTCTTGCAATCAGATGGCTTCAGGTTCAATCTTACTGTACAAGTGTTTTTCTTGAGCAAGTGTCTTTTTTATTATGGCACCAAGCTGACCAATGCTATACTCTTTTACTTGTTTCAGTCAGTTGACTGCGGCCATGCTGGAGCACTGCCTTTTAGTCGAGCAAATCAACCCCAGGACTTATTCTTTGGATACCTAGTACTTATTCTATCGTTCTCTTTTGCTGAACAGCTAAGTTACAGGGACATAAACACACCAGCATCGGTTGTCAAGTGATGTTGGGGGAACAAACACAGACACACAAACATACACACACACACACACATATATATATATATATGTATATAATTTACAGAAAAACCACTATTAAATAATTCAATAAAGAAGAATTTAATTCATATCCCCCAGAAAATAAATATCTCATAAAATCCTTATTCAAAAACTCAATAAAATACAAAAAGAATAACTAGTAAATGGTATAAAAATGACTACGCACGTTTCATGGCTATATTTTCAAATAGATAACTATTAAAACCAATTCAATTAATTATTTGATTAATAACCAAATCGATCTATTGAAAAATAGTCACTCATCAGGTCTAAGATAAAATAAAAATAATAATAAAAAAGTCAATGTACATATTGTGACTTATACTAAATATTTAAAAAAATACTTGTTTTAACAATAAATAAATAAATA
>NC_068985.1:13968070-13969003 GCF_001194135.2 Octopus bimaculoides
CTGAGTGGTTGGCGTTAGGAAGGGCATCCAGCTGTAGAAACTCTGCCAAATCAGACTGGAGCCTGGTGTTGCCATCCGGTTTCACCAGTCCTCAGTCAAATCGTCCAACCCATGCTAGCATGGAAAGCGGACGTTAAACGATGATGATGATGATGATGATATATATATATATATATATATATATATAACAAATAATATATAAATAATAATTTATGTTATATGATCGAACACCACGCACTGTCTCCAAGTAAGTTTTATCCTATATATATATATATATATATATATAGATAGATAGATAGATAGACAGACAGACAGACAGATAAGTATGAAGGATGTGTGTGTAGGGCTTAAGATTTAGGGTTAAGGTTAAGGCTTAGGGTTAGAGTGGTGGTTGTTTAGGGTTAAGATAGGACTGTATACTAAAGTGTAAATGGTTCAAGTAGAGCGCCTGCTAAAGTGGCACGAAGTGGATAACATGTTGTTTATGGAAATCGTGTGTAGATTCATTTAATACTTTGTGCACCTTGATCACCATAGAATGGTGGACAAAGAAAAAACAATATTTACAGAATGTGTTTGGAATATGTCGCATATTGATTTTCTTTTTGTTATACCTAAGGCCAGTTTTGTAAAGAGACTGAGCAGAATCGATTACATTGACAAAAATATAGGTACATATATAAATATTTTATTTGAATGTCAACAATTTGATTGAGAGAATAGTATACGAAGCAGCTGAAAATGTGTTGGCTAATAATAAAAAATGAAATAAAAGGCAGTGTTTCTTAAATATAAGGTCCCTTAAATTTATGGTTTTCTATCATCATCATCATCATCATCATTATCATTTAGCGTCCGCTTTCCATGCTAGCATGGGTTGGACGGTTTGACTGAGGGCTGGCGAGGCAGATGGCTACACCAGGCTCCAATATG
>NC_068985.1:13970767-13972266 GCF_001194135.2 Octopus bimaculoides
ATAGATAGATAGATAGAGACACACACTTCCTGTTGCATCCTCACAACCCTCACCTACATCTTTCTTTCATGTTCCATTCATTCACCTCTTCCACACATATATGCCATTAAAACATAGTACTACAGCACTGAATACTCCAACACACCCACCTCATCCCTCCACCACTCTGCCGCTCCTTGTCTCACTAGACACTAAAGACATTTCCCCCCTGTCTCATCACTAATAACAGGCATTCTGTTATTCTCTTCACTACCATCCTCACACAACTATAAATCTGATCCTTTTGTACTTTTCCCTCTCTCATCACCTCCCCTAGAACCACCACATGCTCTCCTATCTCCTTCTCAGTTGGCGGAATGGATGGGGGGGGGGTCAAGTCAGTTCTTTAGTCTTGCAAGGTGCAAGGCAACCTCACTAATGCTGGTGTCACTAGACAAGCATAGAGTACATTGTGGGAAATGAGTATTAGAACGAACATCAAACTGGAGATATGGTGTCAAAAACAGAGACACTGGACCACTATGTGGTCTTCCAACTTGTTGAATCCTGAAGATTACTATTTCTAAATCTCACAACGTGAGATATTCAGCAACAGTACTTTGGAGTAAAGATTGTTTGTCAACATAACATGGCAGTCCTGGTTTAGGACTAATGTTGCTGTAATTTAGCCCCAGGAGACATCGTCTCTAGCTGGCTATACGACATGATCTGTGTCCTTATATTTTCAAACAAGGGAATCTAGCACCCCCACTCAGCTCAAAACAATATCTGTGTATCGCGATTTCCAGGTTATATTGCGATACACAGATAGTTTTGAGCTGAGTGGGGGTGCTAGATTCTCTTGTTTGAAAATATAAGGACACAGATCATGTCGTATAGCCAGCTGGAGACAATGTCTCCTGGGGCTAAATTACAGCAACATTAGTCCTAAACCAGGACTGCCATGTTATGTTGGCAAACAATCTTTATTGTTGAATCCTGTCAATCCAACTTATATATATATATAATTTGCACTGATTTTTAAAAATTGTTTAACTATGGTTCTTGGGCTAATCAGTCTTAAAACACACACACGCACACACATACACAATCATTCAAAAACTGTTTAGAGTTACCTCTCTTAGGCACTTCCCATTGATAAAAGCCAACAAGCTAGAAACATTGATGTCTGGGAATCTTAACAGATGGCGACACTGACCAGATAGGGTGTTTTCACACCTTTTTACCATAAGAGAAAAATTTTCTATTGGCTGTGTGGTACTAAGCTTGCTTCCCAACCACCTGGTTCTGGGTTCAGTCCCACTTTCAGTTTCGTCTACAAAATCCACTCACAAGGCTTTGGTCAGCCTGAGGTTATAGTAGAAGACACTTGCCCAAGGTGCCATGCAGTGGGACTGAACCCGGAACCATGTGGTTGGGAAGCAAGCTTCTTACCACACAGCCACTCCTGCGCCTATATATATATATATATATGTATGTATGTATGTATGTATGTATGT
>NC_068985.1:13972566-13979364 GCF_001194135.2 Octopus bimaculoides
AATGCTCTGCCTTCATCAGTGAAATATACTCAAGTACATAAATACAAATACATGTATATAAACAGTATACTTACATATACGGACGTATACATACATATATATGCACGTATGCACACGACTAGCTTAAATAGCCCGCCTAAACAACTTCTCGTGCGATCCCGGACAGGATATCAGCGCAGTAAATACACTGACAAAACTAATTTATATAAATAAGGATAAGATCGGTATTTAAAAAATCGTGCCTTGCGGACATTTATTGTGGTTTTGGAGTCAGGATTTGACTGCTATTTTTTCAGCGTGGTGGTATCTCTTGATACCCTGTATTATAATATCTATCTATATATATATATATATATACACACACATATATATATACATATGCATATATGAGTACCAGACGTCACCAACAGTAAACAACATGAAATATGAAAACAAATGAGTTTAATACGCAAAGAATGAGAGAAACAAATGGAAAACAGGACAAGTAGCATAAAGAACGACCCTTCATCAGTTACCGGCTGTCTATCTACTCATTTATACATACATAATACTTTAGCGCCTATGGGATACATAGTACTTCAATGAATTTTTGTCACGCTCATCATGTGCTGTCTCTCTTAAGTCATCTCAACATCATTCACCCACCATCTGTCACATCCATTCTTATTTGTGTCTCACATAGACTCTTTCTCTCTCTTCCTCTTCGTCCATCTGCCATCCATCTGTGCACAGTCTGAACAAGTCTTCCATCTCATCTATAATTGTCTGCCAACCGTCTCCATCATGTCAATCTCATTATATTATTAAGTGGAGTTACATTAACACCCTCACTCTCGTTAATCATATGATTATGCCACCAAATTCCTCACATTCTACATACGACTTTATGTTTAACAGCTAAGAATTTACCAACAACCGACATAGGCGTAGGAGTGGCTGTGTGTTAAGTAGCTTGCTTACCAACCACATGGTTCCGGGTTCAGTCCCACTGTGTGGCACCTTGGGTAAGTGTCTTCTACTATAGCCTCGGGCCGACCAAAGCCTTATGAGTGGATTTGGTGTGTGTGTGTGTGTGTATGTTTGTGTGTCTGTGTTTGCCCCCGCCAACATCGCTTGACAACTGATGCTGGTGTGTTTATGTCCCCGTAACTTAGTGGTTCGGCAAAAAGAGACCGATAGTCGAGCAAATCAACCCCAGGACTTATTCTTTGTGAGCCTAGTACTTATTCTATCGGTCTCTTTTGCTGAACTGCTAAGTTACGGGGGCTTAAACACACCAGTATTGGTTGCCAGGCAATGTTGGGTGACAAATACAGACACACACACACACACACACACACAAACACACATATACAACAGGCTTCTTTCAGTTTCCGTCTACCAAATCCACTCACAAGGCTTTGGTTGGCCTGAGGCTACAATAGAAAACACTTGCCCAAAGTGCCATGCAATGGGACTGAACCTGGAACTATGTGGTTGGTAAGCAAGCTACTTACCACACAGCCACTCCTGTTCAGCTTTTTTTAAATTCTTTCCCAAAACTCTAATTAGTCATTAATTACAAACATAATATCCAAGAACTTGGAGAAATTAGTGGACTTTATTATTTCCCGTTCTACAACTGAATGAATTGGCAATAATTTATATTTATAATCTCCGTCTTTAAACAATTAATAACCAAAACAAATTTGCTTTTCATGAAATTATCAAAGATTTCATAAAATGACTTTGTTATTATTTACTTGGTGTTTGGAACATAAATTAATATAGAATTTTGATGAAAGGTTTTAAGTTAGATTGGTTTCAAACAATTTTTGTATTGCAGAACCAGGGCTGGTCTTAAGTAATTCGGTATCTAAAAAGTTAAACCAAAGAAAATCAGTTGTAGCTGCATTTCTCCTGTTGTTATTGAAATCATGACAAGACTAAACTCAGCTCGTGAAGACCTGTTGGGGCAAGTGAGATCGAAACTGAACCAAATTCGATGACTGGCACCCATGCCAGTGGAGCGCTAACAGCACCATCTGAGCAGGATCACTGCCAGAGCAGCGGTCTTGATCCCATGCCAGTGGCACGTAAAAAGCACCATTTGAGCGCAATTGTTTCCAGCTTCACCTTACTGGCACTTGTGCCGGTGGCATGTGAACAAAACATTGGACTGACTCCTGTGCAGGTGGCACATGAAAAAACAGCATTTGAGCGTGGCCATTGCCAGTACTGCTGGACTGGCCCTCGTGCCGGTGGCATGTAAAAAGCACCCACTACACTCTCGGAGTGGTTGGCGTTAGGAAGGGCATCCAGCTGTAGAAACTCTGCCAAATCAGATTGGAGTCTGGTGTAGCCATCCATTTCGCCAGTCCCCAGTCAAATCGTCCAACCCATGCCAGCATGGAAAGCAGGCGTTAAATCATGATGATGATGATGTTCTTCTGAGCACAATCTAGATCAGCTAGCATCATACTGTGCACTTATCTTTCTATTGTATTTCACAAACACTCTTCCCTGACAAACTCTCTCTTTCAATAATCAATCACAAACAAACACACACACAAAAGGGGAAAAAAAAAACCAAGAAGAAAAAGACTCATTAAGTGTGATAAAAGGAAGAGCTTGAATGACGGGGAGAAGAATGAAGCTCAAATGAATAGAGAAGGAGAGAGAAATATCAGATTAGTCCCTTGATCAATGAAAGAAATTACAAGCATGGCCACGGGAAACAAAGACCTTCCAATTAGAGACACAGAGGAACCTACTGACGAGCAATAAAGAAATAAAGAAAAATGGTGGCAGCACTTTAACAAAATACTGAATGGCCCAATTCCACAAAATGAAGAAATTAATAATAGATTTGGGCCCTGAAGCAAAGATAAAATCTGTTGAGGTCGAAAAAGCTGGTTATAAGCACAGGGGTGATTGTGTAGTGGAGATGTTCAGTTTACAATTTAATGGGTTTTAGGGATACTCCCCTGGGTGACACTTTGGGCAAGTGTCTTCTGCTTATAGCCTTGTGAGTGGAAATGGAAGACAAACTGAGAAAGTCCCTTTGTGTGTGTGTGTGTGTGTGTGTTATATAGGTAGATAGAGAGAGAGAGGGAGAGAGAGAGAGAGAGAGAGAGAGAGAGGGAGAGAGGGAGAGAGAGATAGACAGACAGATTGATAGAGGGATAGATGGATAGATAGATAGATAGAATGAGAGAGAGAGAGAGAGAGAGAGAGAGAGAGACAGACAGACAGATAAACAGAGGGATAAGATGGATAGATAGATAGGTAGATAGAGAGATAGATAGATAGATAGATAGGTAGATTGGGAGAGAGACAGAGAGGGAGGGAGAGAGAGGGAGAGAGAAATAGAGAGATATATAGACAGACAGACTGATAGATCGAGGGATAGATGGATAGATAGATATGTAGATAGATAGAGAGAGAGAGAGAGAGAGAGAGAGAAAGATTAATAGATAGACAGACATACATCGATGGATAAATAGGTAGACAGAAAAGTGAGAGACAGAAATAGGTAGATATATATATATATATATATATATAGAAATAGAGAGATAGATCGATGCACATATATGCATGTGTGTGAATGTGTTCTTGTCATACAAATGGAGACATTTGTTTGTAATCTTCTGGGGAAACATGCCTGGCCATTATCATATTTATATTCAAAGGACTAGGGGCTATTATCACTTTGCATGGGAACAGGTGAGTGTTGACAACAGGAAGGGCATCCAGCTGTACAAAACCAGCCTCAGTGAATTTCATCTGACTCATGCAAGCAATGGAGATGCAGGCATTAAAAGAATGATGCTGATGATGATAGTAACGACAACGGTGATGATGATGATGATGATGACAACAACAATGTTGATGACGATGTTGATGATGATAATTTGGGTGAAGGCAGAGTTGCATATGAAATTGGTCAACGCTTGCAGGATCGTAACATAATTGTGCTCACAAGATTACTCAGTTGCTGCTGCTGCTGCTGCTAACACTGCCAACACTACCACCACCACCGCCACCATCTCCACTGCCGCCACCACCATCTCCACCACTCATCATTATCACCACTGCCGTAATCAACATCGTCACCAGAATTCACAGCACACCCAAAACCCGGTACTACATCCGTCATCATCATCATCATCATCATCATCATCATCACAACCATAACCCATCCAAAACCGGACTTATGTTCATCAGCATCATCAGCATCATCACCATCATCATCACTACTATAGACACACCCAAAACCAGCACTAGGACCATCACCACCACTGCCACCACCACCACCATCACCACCACTACTGCCACCATTACCATCACTACCACTGCCATTACCACTACCACCACCACCATTGCCACCACTATCACCACCACCACCACCACCACCACCACCATCAACATCGCCAGTACCATCACTACCACCGCCACCACCACTACTGCCATTACCACTACCACCACCACCACCACTACCACCATTACCATCACTACTACTGCCATTACTACCACCACTACTACCATAGCCACCACCATTGCTATCACCATTGTCACCACCATTGCTGCCGCCACCACCACCGCCACCATTCCCATCACCACCACCACCACCACCACTGCCATCACCACCATCGTCACCTTCTTGTCATTGATACATAAATGGTCAATTAATATTCTAAGCATGAATCAGGCATCGCCATACCAAACTACATCACATTATTACACCAAACTACATTCATATTCTGTAATTCAGTTTCCGGTTACAAAACATTAATTAAAATCTCTTTCCTTTTTTGTTTTTTATTCATTTTCTTTTCTCGAGTAAAACTAACAACAAACAACAAATGAGCGGGTCAGCAAAGTTTTAATTGATGATAATGGTCAGCGCCACAGTTATCACGTAAATATTGAGCATAATTCCTCATCTCTTAAATATAGAACTGTGTGATCCTTTTCTGTTTTGAGTTCATTCCTACAGAATGGCACCTTGAGCTGCCAGTGTCTTCTGCAAAAGCCTCAGATCAAGCCAATGTCTTGCAAACGGATCTGATAGACAGAAACTGAAAAATCATCCTATAGCTATGTGTGTGTGTGTGTGTGTGTGTGTGTGTGTGTGTGTGCGTGATTGAGAGAGTTTGTATTCCTCTTGCTTTGTAGACTAGGTTGGAATCCTTAATCATAAGTCTGCTCAATCACACACACGCACACACATACACACACACACACACACACACTGCTGGATCTAAACAACAACAACAGCAACAACTGATACTAGGCCAAAAGTTCCACCTTTGCCAAAAGCTTACAGTAACTAGCTCAATAATATGGTACTACACCATTTTCGAAACACATAAACGCATATATATACACACACACATATATACATACATACATACATAAACGCATTCTACACAGATGTTCTACAGACTTTGTACTTGGCAAAGACACAAGCTGTGTTTGTACAAGCTACCCACGTATACAGAAGAATGAGTCAGAAAACACATGGAGTCTGTGCCAACAGACGTCATCGTCATCGTACCACGTGTTCATTCAAAGCTATGCAAAATGGTAATCAGCTCTTTGGGAATCTCTGCTGATGTTTTATGCCAACAGTGTTTCCCAGAGACGTATTAGCCATATCTGAGACATCACTTCTTTGGTGGGGAAAGGAAAAAAAAAATTATAACGATATCTATATTTCATTACGATGATCCCCAATGCATTATCATCATCATCATCATCACCACCACCACCACCACCACCACCACCACCACCATCAGCAGCAGCAGCACCACCACCGCCATCATCACCATCACCGTTGTTATGGAAACTGGGCATGCATGGTGTATTAATACAGCAAATGTTTCTACTTAACTCCCTGCATACATCTGTGTGTGTGTGTGTGTGTGTGTGTGTGTTTGTGTACACATGTGTATGTAAGTGTATGTATTTATGTATGTATGTTTGTATGTATGCATGTACCTGTCTATCTATCTATCTATCTATCTATCTATCTGTGTGTATATACACACACAAACACACACGTGTGTGTGCATATATACATAGACATATGCATACATAAATGTATAAGCTTATAAATTTGCATATACACACATTCAAACACATTTAACAAGAATACATATCTACACACACACACACACACATACACACACACACATACACACACATTCAAAGATATGCATCTATATTTGGAGATATTCTCTATGACAAGTGAAACCTCACAAGAAATCGCTTGAATATATAACTAAAGACTCTAACAATCCAGCCCCGTACAGAGAAAACTAGAACAGAAGATTTATATCAAAACTACTAAAGCTTCAATGGTTGGCTTCTAATGAAGTAAGATCAAGGCTAGAACTCACAGCCGCTAAGCAGATAAAACGAAATCCAAAGTCTTTCTACTGCTATGCACACAAATCTCTTGAAATCATAAATCAGTTAACTTCAATGTCATGACAGCTCACCAATACATGATACTTCATGGATTTGTCATTTGCTCAAAGAGTATTACGAAAGCATCTTTTTTTTGCAACCAGACATATATTTTATGAGACAGTAACTTCTCATAGCAACTCAATGCATATAAACTTAACAGAACTAGGCGTAGGAGTGGCTGTGTGGTAAGTAGCTTGCTTACCAATCACATGGTTCCGGGTTCAGCCCCACTGTGTGGCACCTTGGGCAAATGTCTTCTACTATAGCCTCGGGCCGACCAAAGCCTTGTGAGTGGATTTGGTAGACAGAAACTGAAAGAAACCTGTCGTTTATGTATATATA
>NC_068985.1:13979794-13983967 GCF_001194135.2 Octopus bimaculoides
ATATATATATATATATATATATATATATATATATATATATATATATACACATATGTATGTGTGTGTATATGTTTGTGTATCTGTGTTTGTCCTTCCAACATCACTTGACAACTGATGGTGGTATGTTTACGTCCCCGTAACTTAGCGGCTCGGCAAAACAGACCCATAGAATAAGTACTAGGCTTACAAAGAGTAAGTCCTGGGGTCGATTTGCTCGACTAAAGGCGGTGCTCCAGCATGGCCACAGTCAAATGACTGAAACAAGTAAAAGAGTAAAGGAGAGTATATATATAAATGTAAGAATTTACTATGGTCAAAGCTGCATGGCGTTCGATTATAGATAAATAAAAAATATACATTAAGTATAGGATGTCAACAACGAGCAAAAAAACATGACAACAACCGACATAGGCGTAGGAGTGGCTGTGTGTTAAGTAGCTTGCTTACCAACCACATGGTTCCGGGTTCAGTCCCACTGTGTGGCACCTTGGGCAAGTGTCTTCTACTATAGCCTCGGGCCGACCAAAGCCTTATGAGTGGATTTGGTGTGTGTGTGTGTGTATGTTTGTGTGTCTGTGTTTGCCCCCGCCAACATCGCTTGACAACTGATGCTGGTGTGTTTATGTCCCCGTAACTTAGTGGTTCGGCAAAAAGAGACCGATAGTCGAGCAAATCAACCCCAGGACTTATTCTTTGTGAGCCTAGTACTTATTCTATCATTTAATGCCATGAAACTCCAGGTCATCCTTGACAGAAAGAAGAACCCCAACAAGATATTCTACTTTGCGAACCAGGGAGAAAAATATTTCAAAACATGGCAAGTTCATGACCTGGACAGGGCTATGTACGAAGCTGCATGTTTTGCTAAAGATATTCACAAACTGTTGTCAAGGCTGAGTACAAATAATACGTAGAATGAAGCACCTGCCTGCGATGCTAACATTTCCTGTTAACAAAATTGTCTGTTATCTCTATACTCATGAATGCCTTTGGAATCATTCTATAAACATTCTGGAAATAAAAATCTCTCACTTATAAACAGATAAGGGTTCCTAACAGGAAGTGCATCCAGCTGAAAGCACCCTGCCACAAAGTTTACTTCTGGCTAAGCCATAACAGCATGAAAAACACCTTGCAGAATAACTATTGCAGTTTGTAGGGTTCTTTGTGCATTAAACATGTATTATACATGTAGTAATTAAATTATATAACATGTACTTTATTATATTTTGTTAGGATTGTGATCTGCCAATCCATGATACAAAAGGGTTGGGATCATTGCCATAAGGCATCCTATTTCATGCTCCACCAATTCTATTGCTCTGGCCTCACTGAATATATATAGTGGGTGTGTGGTAAGTAGCTTGTTTACCAACCACGTGGTTAAGGGTTCAGTCCCACTGCATGTCACCTTAAGCACGTGTCTTCTACTATAGCCTTGGACTGACCAAAGCTTTGTGAGTGGATTTGGTAGATGGAAACAGAAAGAAGCTTGTTGTATACACACACACACATATATATGTATATATATGTTTGTGTGTCTGTGTTTGTCCCCACCACCATCGCTTAGCAACCGATGATGGTGTGTTTACGTCCCCATTACTTAGCAGTTCAGCAAAAGAGACTGATAAAATATGTACTAGGTTTGCAAGGAATAAGTCCTGGGGTCGATGTACTCGACTAAAGGCAGTGCTCCAGCATGGCTGCAGTCAAATGACTGACAAATAAAAGAATATATATATATATGTATATCTGAAGGTGTGTGGCTTAGTGGTTAGGGCATTCAGCTCACGATCCTAATTTCGTGGGTTCAATTCCTGGCAATGTGTTGTGTCCTTGAGCAAGACACTTTATTTCACATTGCTCCAGTCCACTCAGCTGGCAAAAATGAGTTGTACCTGTAGCTCAAAGGGCCAGCCTTGTCATACTCTGTATCACACTGAATCTCCCTGAGAATTACATTATGGGTACACGTGTAACAGGAATTAAAATGATAAAGAAATAAGAAATTATGCCATGGACTTCATAAGCTTACAAGTGTTTCTGCAATAGAATGCAATTCACCATAATTGGATGCTTTTGTATTACTGTATTGCTTCATCAGAGCTTCAAACATGAAGTGCAATTTTATTTGGGAAAATATGAAACTATAGGGTGATACACAAGCATTTAACTATGAGTGCATTGCACCCTGTAGCAGAAACAACTGTAAGCTAGTGAAGTGTATGCCATAATTTCTTATTACTTTATCATTGTAATTTCTTTGATATATATATGTATGTAGATAGGTAGATAGATAGATAGATGGAAAGAGAGATAGATAAATAGACATATATCTATATCAACATAATATTTATATATCATACATAGATATACACAGACATTCATATTTGTGTCTTTAGCAGTGGATTGGATCATATCCAGGAGATACAAAATATAAACCTACCCAACCTCGCCAATCAGATAATGTCAATTCTTACACATTATTTATTTTAACAGTTGATTATTATTATTTCTGTAAACAGATCTGTTTTATCTGGAACACATTACTTTACCTATCTTCCTACTCAACTCTCTTTCTGTCTCACTTTGTCTCTCCATGAGAAGCACACATATACACACACCTATTCCCTAACCCTCTTGCCACCACTTTCAGCTTATACAAACATTCAGATGCTCGCCCTAGATAACAACTATATAGAATGCATGCATAAGTACACATATGCATGCATACAAATATGCATATGTATATGCGCGTGCATACGGGCTAACATACATGTTCTTAAAATACATACAGTCAGACAGTACTTACCAATACAAAGACATCAACAAACATTTATGGAACTGTTTATAAATATACACATAATACATGCACGCACACACACACACGCATTTGTTATTAGTGATGGAAGCAGTATTGGTTCAAATTAGTAATTTGTATATCATACTTAAAGCATATACACTGTTGCAAGTCTTTTAAACTGCAGACACTATATTCCGTTGATTAATTTGTTTATTTTATAACCAAAATGACAAAAAAGACAATATTCAGACACTTATGACATACCATGTCATATCAACAATTAAGATTTCAAGTTTAATGGACATGTAGCAATTGGAGAAGGGACAAAATCTTACAGCTGTTTCGGCCTAGTGTTGGCATGCCCCATTCTATCTATATAACTCCAGTACGCTGGAGTAATTAGTAGATGAAAATAATGTAATGCGGGTACTTGCATGATTCGCTAAGCCTCTTCAGAGATTTACAAAATTCAATTCATGAATTTTGTAAAATTTACATACAAATATAAAATAACAATAAAAAATAAAAAATAAAAATATAAGGTATGTAAAAACATGTTGATATGACATGGTATGTTATAAGTGTCTGTATATTGTCTTTTTTGTCATTTTGGTTATAAAATAAACAGATTAATCAACAGAATATAGTGTCTGCAAGTTGATGAGTATCTCATATTCCCCTCCATTTTCTTATTGCTATATATATATATATATATGTGTGTGTGTGTGTGTGTGTGTGTATGAATATACATACATATATATGTGTGTGTGTGTGTGTGTGTGTGTGTGTGTGTGTATGTATGTATATATGAATATATATATATATTCTTTTATTCTTTTTAGTCATTTTGATTGTGGCCATGCTGGAGCACCGCCTTTAGTCGAGAAAATCGACCCCAGGACTTATTCTTTGTAAGCCTAGTACTTATTCTATCAGACTCTTATGCTGAACCGCAAAGTAAAGAGGACGTAAACAGACCAGCATCGATGTCAAGCGATGTTGGGGGACACACGCACACACACACACAAACATATATATATATATACGATGGGCTTCTTTCAGTTTCCGTCTACCAAATCCACTTGCAAGGCTTTGGTCGGCCCGAGGCTATAGTAAAAGTCACTTGCCCAAGGTGCCACGCAGTGATACTGAAACTGGAACCATGTAGATGGTAAGCAAGCAACCTATATATATATAAGTTTTTTTCGTAATGAAATAAAAAACCAAGGCTGTGTAGATTCTAGAACATTTATAAATAGAACATTTATAGCACTTACTCAGCATTACCTAACACCTTTGGGTCTCACTGACACCATTACCTCTCATAACCTCCATATATATATATATATATATATATATATATATATATA
>NC_068985.1:13985844-13989197 GCF_001194135.2 Octopus bimaculoides
CAGTATAGGTTTGGACAACCTTCTCCAAGAAGCAAGCCACATGAGGCATGGCTCATCATCAGGTGAGCTTCACTACTGAAAACATCATCATCATCGTTTAACGTCCACTTTCCATGCTAGCATGGGTTGGACGATTTGACTGAGGACTGGTGGACTAGGTGGCTACACCAGGCTCCAATCTGATTTGGCAGAGTTTCTACAGCTGGATGCCCTTCCTAACGCCAACCACTCCGAGAGTGTAGTGGGTGCTTTTACGTGCCACTGGCACGAAGGCCAGTCAGGCGGTACTGGCAACGGCCATGCTCGAAATGGTGTAATTTACATGCCACCTGCAAAGGAGCCAGTCCAGCGGCACTGGCAATGATCTCGCTCAAATGTCTTTTCACATGCCACTGGCACAAGTGCCAGGAAGGCGACGTTGGTAATGATCACGCTCAAATGGTGCTATTTACGTGCCACCGGCACGGAAACCAGACAGCTGGTCTGGCAACGGTCATGCTTGAACGGTGCTCTTAGTGCTCCACTTGTACAGATGCCACCACGATTTCGCTTCGCTTGCCCCAACAGGTCTTCGCAAGCCAAGTTTAATGTTCAATGAAAGAGACATTGGCATGATGTTAATAAATGGTATTTTTCTTGTGAAATTAGGTGCGCCATTCAGAAAGACTCAAAGGTTGCAGTTTGCCCTTGACTGCTACAGAGAATCAGAATATTATAAGGTTGACTCTACCAACTGACCCTATGGACTCTTCAAGGATGGCAAAGTTGACCCAGACAAGATTTGAACTCAGAACACAGAAGGGTGTACTTAAATACTACAAAGTGCTCGAGGAAACAATACCTTGTCAAACAGAGTTTTTTTTTTATAATACAAATATCATTTTATATTATTTTCTTTTATTTACCATTTCAGCCATCTTCTAAACAATGTCTGTCCGTTCATAAATATGTTTTCCAATTCCCAAACCAAGCAGTGCATCGTTTTTTTCAGCAAAGCACTTTCTTTCACATTCTTTTCTACTCTAAGCACAAGGCCCGAAATTTTGGGGGAGGGGGCCAGTTGATTAGATCAACCCCAGTACGCAACTGCTGCTTAATTTATTGACCCCGAAAGGATGAAAGGCGACGTCGACCTTGGCGGAATTTGAACTCAGAACATAAAGACAGATGAAATACCACTAAGCATTTTGCCCGATGTGCTAACGTTTCTGCCAGCTCACTGCGTTAAAACATTTATTTACTTCACATTGTTCCAGTTCAATGAGCTAAAAGTGAGTACCAGCAACAGCTAGGGGTTAACTCTGTAATTGTCTAGGAATTGAAACCATGATCTTATGATTGCAAACTCAGTGACTTAATCACTAGACCACACATCTTCACAGACAAATAACTGGCCCTCTGTTGCTTACAACAAGTATTCCAGCTGACCTGATCAACGAAACACCTTGCTCGTGAAATTAATGTGCAACTATACTCAAAACTGTGATTACTAGAGACATTTTGCTGCCCAATGTAAAGGTCAATGGACTAAGACAAGGACCTACATGCTAGAATTAGCAGCTAAAACTCCATCAAATCACATCCTGTTGTTTTAAAAAGCCAAGGATACATACATTAGGTAAAGTAGTTCTGTAAAAAAGGATTTAACTAACCATTGGCTTATATTTCCAGAACTGACATGGACTAAAACAACAAAAACAAATCACTTCACCTATGCTCCCACTGCCACACAGAAAAGATGTAAATAAGACTTAGCTGCTGACAACATATCACCAGTAACTGGATTTGAACTTGTTAACCTGTTAGTATTTTGGCTGGCACCATACAAGTTTGGCCATCCATACGCTTGATGAAATAGAATTCCGTAACCAGAAATAAAGAATTAGTAATTTTCAGAAATACTGATGATAACTGAGAAGATTTTACCTGATAAAAGGATTGAAATGTTTGCACCTGAAATTACTGGCTGGCGCCTCAAGCATTATTATTTAATTACCGATATTCATTATTTAATCATTGCATGTTCTTCTTCCTCAAACCCAAGAGGGGTGTGAGAACTGTAGTAATACTAATTGAAAATTACTGAAACTAAAATCTAATTATCACATCGTTATAACTGTTATTCATTCTAACAACTCTGAAAGGATTAAACCAATAAGGGAGTACCTATCTGGTTACTGAACTTGATAGAAATAGCAGCTAATTTCCTTCAAATAAGCACTAGCATATTCAAATAAGAAGGGTAAAAACTGGACAAAGTAACACTTGATATATTGGCACTCGGTTACAGTGACAAGGGTTCCATTTGATTCAATCAACTCATCTATGCCTCCATAAATGAGGTGATCTATGGCGAACATTTGCATAGTCTGGAATTGATTATGCATTGGCTGATGCCTCCTGACTGGCTCCTGACTGGCTCCTGTGCTGGTAGCATGTAAAAAGCACTGTTTGAGCGTGGTCGATGCCAGTACTGCCTGACTGGCCTCCATGTAAAAAGCACCCACTATACTCTCGGAGTGGTTGGCGTTAGGAAGGGCATCCAGCTGTAGAAACATTGCCAGATCAAATTGGAGCCTAGTTGCAGCCGCTGGCTTTCCAGACCTCAGTCAAACTGTTCAACCCATGCCAGCATGGAAAACGGACGTTAAACAATAATGATAATGATGATGTGAAGATGCATGGCTCAGTGGTTAGCACATCGGGCTCACAATCATGAGGTAGTGGGTTCGATTTCTGGACCGGGCTGTATGTTGTGTTCTTGAGCAAGACACTTTATTTCACGTTACTCCAGTTCACTCAACTGTAGAAATGAGAAGTGACATCATTGGTGCCAACTTGTATCGGTCTATCCCTTTCTCTTGGATAACATCAGTGGCATGGAGTGGGGAGTCTGGTATGCATGGGTGACTGCTAGTCTTCCATAAATAACCTTGCCCAGACTTGTGCCTTGGAGGGGAACTTTCTAGGTTCAATCCCATGAACATTAATGACCAAGGTGTGTGTGTGTGGGGGGTGTCTTTACTTTTACTTTTAACCATGCGTTATTTCATAACTTCAATAAATCAATGATGTGATTGTTTATGTGTGGAGGTTAGGGCAGCGGACTCGTGATCGTAGGATCGCGGTTTTGATTCCCAGAGCGGGCGTTGTGAGTGTTTATTGAGCGAAAACATCTACAGCTCCACGAGGCTCCGGCAGGAGATGGTGGGGAACTCTGCTGTACTCTTTCACCACAACTTTCTCTCATTCTTTCTTCCTGTTTCTGTTGTACCTGTATTTCAAAGGGCCAACCCTGTCACACTGTGTCACGCTGAATCTCCCTGAGAACTACGTTAAGGGTACACGTGTCT
>NC_068985.1:13989207-13990900 GCF_001194135.2 Octopus bimaculoides
CTCTTTCACCACAACTTTCTCTCATTCTTTCTTCCTGTTTCTGTTGTACCTGTATTTCAAAGGGCCAACCCTGTCACACTGTGTCACGCTGAATCTCCCTGAGAACTACGTTAAGGGTACACGTGTCTGTGGAGTGCTCAGCCACTTGCACGTTAATTTCACGAGCAGGCTGCTCCGTTGATCGGATCAACTGGAACCCTCGTCGTTGTAACCGACGGAGTGCCAACCAAAAAGATTGCTTGCGTTTAGACTGACATTATAGGATAGATGTGAGAAGCCACATCTGGCCAGTTTGAATATAAAACAGGGAGAATATCTGGAGATGGATAAAGCTGGTTTGAATTCTAAAGGGTGGAGCTATTTTATTGCTCTGATAATTATATAAAATGAGAATCCATATAGACTGTCACTCCTCTTTGGACGTCACAGAAGAAAACTAGTTTTTGTACTGAATAGGAAGGCTTAGATTAAATGGAAGTTTACATTCAAGTTTATTCAAGTTTAAAATTTCCTCTTTCTCTCTCTCATTAACACACTTACATACGCACACATACATATGCATGCACACACATACACACACACACACTAAAGGTCCTTCCTTTAGAATGTTCGAAATCTATAATTAAGAGTTTCAAGTGCTTCTTTTCCTTTGACAGAAGCAGATCAAAATAAGAGAGGGCGGTGGAAGCATTCTTGGAATTGCACAAGAATTTCCTTTACATGCTGTTCTTGAGACGATGACGACAATGATGAGGATGATGACGATAGTCCACTAATATAATTAGCAATGTGTCTCCATCATTTTATTTATCGAATGTCCTTCCTCTTGTTAGGTACTTGCACAATATCTGATCAGCTTAGAAATTGTGACATGTTTAGTTAGTTGAATGTTAAGTAGGAATGTACATATGTTGAACTGTCCATTTATGTATATATTGTATATATGTGTGTGTATGTGTGTAAAGGCGTGTGACCTCACGATCTGTCTGTTGCACTCACGATTGCTAGATCGATGGTTCAATTCTCTGACTGGGTGGCACATTATTCATGTAAGAGTGGCTGTGTGGTAAGTAGCTTGCATACTAACCACATGGTTCCGGGTTCATTCCCACTGCATGGCACCTTGGGCAAGTGTCTTCTACTATAGTCTTGGGCCGACCAAAGCACCAGTTATTTATTGGGGTTGATGTAATCGACTTAATCTCTTCCCCACCAATTTCAGGCCTTGTAGCTACAGTAGGATTATTAAGGATTATTAATTCATATGAAACATGAATCTGATTTTCAGGGCCAGCTCAAGGTACTGGCAACTCAGGCAGTCACACGGAGTGCAATGTGCTTGGGGCTGCCAAGGAAGGTGTGACAAAAACAAGGAAATTTCCACAATTGTCAGCTTGTACACACTAAAGTTCAGCTGGCCTGGGGTACCTAGGGCCGGCCCTACTGATTTTTATCATTAGCATGCAAAAAAAAAAAACTACATCAAAAACTACACTGTTTTGAAAATAATCTGGTGAAAATCAGAGAAACAAAAACTTCAAATGGTTGAAAGGAATTTAACAAGATTTGTAGGTGTAGGAGTGACTGTGTGGTAAGTAGCTTGCTTACCAACTACATGGTTCTGGGTTCATTCCCACTGCATGGCACCTTGGGCAAGTGTCTTCTACTATAGCCTTGGGCCGACCAAAGCCTT
>NC_068985.1:13990910-13991223 GCF_001194135.2 Octopus bimaculoides
CTGCATGGCACCTTGGGCAAGTGTCTTCTACTATAGCCTTGGGCCGACCAAAGCCTTGTGAGTGGATTTGGTAGATGGAAACTGAAAGAAACCCGTCATATATATGTATATATATGTGTGTGTGTATATGTTTGCGTGTCTTGTGTTTGTCCCCCCAACATCGCTTGACAACCGATGCTGGTGTGTTTACATCCCTGTAACTTAACGGTTCGGCAAAAAGAGACTGATAGAATAAGTACTAGGCTTCCAAAGAATAAGCCCTGGGGTCGATTTGCTCGACTAAAGGCGGTGCTCCAGCATGGCCACAGTCAAA
>NC_068985.1:13991368-13992037 GCF_001194135.2 Octopus bimaculoides
AATTCAGAGTTTCCCTTTTGTGTTCCTTTGTGAAATATGATACACAGAAGGTTGTCAGGGAAGGGATAAAAACTAGAATACATCCCTGAACCAGTTTGGATGGTGTGTTTAGAAGACAAAAAGAATAAAAAAAAAAGTCTGGGTTGAGGAACTGAGTTGGTGGTAGGGAGAGGGGGATAATGGTGGGGGAGGATCTAACATGTCTTTTGACTGTATGACTAATTCAATACATGTAGGATTTATTTATGCTTGCCTGGTGCTAAAGAGCGGTAGTAGCAGTAGTAGTAGTAATGATAGTGTTGGTGCAATAATAGCAGTGTTGGTGGTGGTGGTAAAAGTAGTATTAGTAGTAATAGGAGTGCTATTGGTAAGAGGTGGTGGTGGTGATGGTAGTAGTAGTAGTAGTAGTAGTTGTAGTAAGGGTAGTAGTAGTAGTAGTAGTGGTGGTGTTGGTGGTGGAGGTGGTGGTGGTAATAATAGGAAGGAGTAGGCTGAAGAAGAGGGGGGAGAAGGAGGAAGAAAGGAGGAGGGGGAGGAGTTTCTTGTGTTGCAGGTGAAGACAACAGTGGTGTTGGTGGTGGTGGTGGTGGTGGTGGCAGTGGAGGTAGGGTAGAAGGATGGTGGTGATGCGGAAGGGTGTGGCCACGTATGCAAAGTTGTTGAGATAAA
>NC_068985.1:13993565-13994311 GCF_001194135.2 Octopus bimaculoides
GGAAGGGCATCCAGCTGTAGAAACTCTGCCAAATCAGACTGGAGCCTGGTGTTGCCATCCGGTTTCACCAGTCCTCAGTCAAATCGTCCAACCCATGCTAGCATGGAAAGCGGACGTTAAACGATGATGATGATGATGATGATGATGTGTGTGTGTGTGAAAGCAGAAGAGAGGAAGAAGGGAAATGGGAGAGAAGATATTTGAGAAGCCTAAGCAATCATTCGAGAGACAAAAAAAAAAAAGAAACTAGGTCAAAAACTGGGTCAAATACAGAAAGTAGCATCAACTGTCAAGATCAAGCCCATAGCCAGTAAATTATACCATTTACTGGATATATATATATATATATATGCATGTATGTATGTATGTATGTATGTATGTATGTATATATTAATATTTTAATAATTACATACATAATTATAACAAGGGATTAGCTATAAGCCTCTCCAGGCACTGGAAAAATAGACCCCAAAAGACACTATTACCACCTTAAAAACTCTGAGAATAAAACACTGGGTCATTTTTGGTGTTTTTAAGGTGGTCTTTTAGCGTCTATTTTTCCAGTGCGTGGAGATGCTTATAGCCAATCCCTTGTTATAATTATGTATATAACTATTAAAATATTTGTAAAATTTACCTATAAGGCTTTTATTTCCATGCTGACCCCCTGGTAAAATCATTAATGATTTTTACCCTTTATTACAAACTATATATATATATATATATATATATATATATATATACGT
>NC_068985.1:13995056-13997887 GCF_001194135.2 Octopus bimaculoides
TATATATATATATATATATATATATATAGGTGCAGGCATGGCTGTGTGGTAAGAAGCTTGCTTCCAAACCACATGGTTCCAAGTTCAGTTCTATGCATGGCACCTTGGGCAAGTGTCTTCTATGATAGTTTTGGGTCAACTAAAGCCTTGTGATTAGATTTGATAGATGGAAACTAAAAGAAGCCCGTCGTAGATACACACACACACACACACATATATATACGCATATATAAATACACACACATGTAGGATCTTCGGATGCTGTGCCTCACTGAGGAAGTGACAAGGGACCAGGAGATATGGCAATTTATTGTACTTGAGAAGACATGTCAATCTAAGTAAAATCGTTGTCTCCCATACATACAAGCCTGTCCTTTCAGGTGATGGTGGCACATAGAAAGTACCCAACGCGCTTTGTTGAGTGGTTGGCACTAGGAAGGACATTCAGCTGTAGAAACCATGCCACAATGGACAATTGGAGTCTTGGACAGCTCCCCAGCTGGCCAGTTTCATGTCAAACCATCCAACCCATGCCAGCAGACCCTAGCCATCACATGATGGTTGTAAACAAGCTATGCCATCATATAACAATGCTGTTATATACAGGTTTGTCTTTGACAGGTGCTGGTGCCACGTAAAAAGTACCCAGTACAATCTGTAAAGTGATTGGCATCCAGCCATAGAAACCATGCGGCAACAGGTATTTGGAGTCTGGACAGCCTCTTCAGCTAGCCAATTCCTGTCAAGCCGTTCAACGCATACCAGCATGGAAAATGGACATTAAATGATGATGACGACGATGATGATGATGATGATGGTGGTGGTGGTGGTGTGGGTGGTGATGATGATATTGGAGGTTATGACGATTATGACGATGATGATGATGATGATGATAATGATGATGACGGTGGTGGTGGTGGTGTTGATGACATTGGAGGTCATGATGATGATGATGATGATAATGACAATGACGATGATGATGGTGGTGGTGTTGATGATATTGGGTTTCATGGTGATGATGATGATGATAATGATGATGATAATGATGATGATGATGGTGGTGGTAGTGGTGGTGGTCATGGTGGTGACGATAGTGATGATAAAGATGATGATGATGATGATGATAAAGATGATGATGATGACACACACACAAACATTTGCTCACACATACACTCATAGTCATCATCTCTCGCTTCCAAATCTAATTTCCAAGTAAGTAAACAAAATGCTCAAACACTTCGAATGTATAAATAACTGCCTTATATCTGCAAACGAATGTAACCGCAAATGTTCAAATGAAACACAGGCACAGATCGAGGATGGCTACATCAACACGATGTGAACAACTAATTGAAAGGTTAATGGCTTTGTTGCTAATTTCATGAAGTGCCCATGCCACTGACAGGATGGTTAGTTAGTCCTTGATGGCTCAGTCTGCCTAGTTGCAAAGAAGTACCACACGCTGGTATAATCCCCTCATATAAGTAACTATAACACTGTTAAACTGTAGAATGATTTGTGTGTGTATGTATTTATGTGTGTGTGTGTGTGTGTGTGTGTGTGTGTGTGTACATATATTTGAATATACATGTGTGTGCATATGTGTGTATTCTTTTATTCTTTTATTTGTTTCAGACATTTGATTGTGGCCATGCTGGAGCACTGCCTTTAGTTAACCGAGTCGACCCCAGCACTTATTCTTTGTAAGTCTAGTACTTATTCTATCGGTCACTTTTGCCGAACCGCTAAGTTATGGGGGACGTGAACACACCACCATCGGTATCAAGCGATGTTGGAGGGACAAACAGACAGACACACACACATATATATTATGGGATTCTTTCAGTTTCCGTCTACCAATGCCAGGCCCGCCTGACAGGCTCCTGTACCAGTGGCGCGTAAAAAGCACCCACTACACTCTCAGAGTGGTTGGCATTAGGAAGGGCATCAAGCTGTAGTAAACCTACCAGATCAGATTGGAGCCTGGCGGAACCTGACACAGCCTCCTGGCTTGCCAGCCCCTGTCTAACCGTCCAACCCATGCCAGCATGGAAAGCGGATGTTAAACGATGATGATGATGCTTGTTTTCACTGTCTTGTTCTCAGTGTCCTGTTCTTGTTAACACTTTCACCCTCCGCAAAAAATCCCAAATTTTATTTAATTTGCGGGAAGAACTGTTTCAATGAAGTTGCGTATTGTCCTTGCCTTCAAAACGTGGAGTAGATGGAACAAGGGCAACTAACGAAGGGTTATTCTCTTTATGTTGCATGTCTCGTTTCTCTCTTTGTTTTTTTTCGTTGTTCGAAAAAAGTTTGTTTTCTATGTTTTCGTTTCTCATTGTGTTTAACGTTTTTTTTTTTTGATATCCTGTACCCATATATGCATGTATATATACATATAGATGTAGGTATGTACATATATGTATGGATATGTGCATATATTTATATACTATTTATATTATATATATATTTATATATTAATAATAATATTAGGGATAAAAATCCAAATTTACAGATAAAAGCTCAATTAAATTCAATTTATTAAAAATTAAAATTAAATTAAGTTTCACAGTATAAATTTATTTATTGTGCTTTTAATTATTAATTTTTCTATATGTAACAGTGGATTTTCATCGATGAGTTCATGAACCTTGGTTCTTTTCCCTAAAACTATATATATATATTGTTGTACTTGGGGATGGTCATATTGCCAGTTTAGCCAATAAAAACACACGCACTGTATCATCATCATCATCATCATCATCGTTTAACGTCCGCTTTCCATGCTAGCATGGGTTGGACGATTTGACTGAGGACTCGTGAAACCGGAT
>NC_068985.1:13998282-13999210 GCF_001194135.2 Octopus bimaculoides
ATATATATATATATATATATATATATATATATATATATATATATATATATATACCTATATACATATGTATGTATATTGTGTATGTGTATATGCATATATATGAGTATATTAAATGTATTCAACAGTATACTTTTGCAGTAATTTTTTCTAATTTCTCATTTTATTTCATTCTAGATGAACTTTTAAACAGATGGCATTTATTTTAAAGAGCAACATTTAGGTTTGTCTAATTGCTCAGTGTTCAGTAGTCACAGTTATCAGTACATATGACACAACATAGATGAAAGCATCGACAAAGTTGAAATACTTATAAGGATATTAGTTCTCGTCTTTCACGTAGCAGACATTTTCATCACATAATACATGAATGTGTGTATATTTAGCTGTATAAATGTATGTATGTATACTTGCATATTAAATATCTCAACATCATCACCGTCGTCATCATCATCATCATCATTTAATGCCTGCTTTCCATGCAAACATGGTTGTCTGTGTGTGTGTATATAAATTTACTTATGCCATTGGTCTCTTTATCTCATTCTTTTTTTATATATACACACGCTAATACACAACCTATATTATATACCCCATTCATGTTGCAACCACATCTGGGGCAAAACTAGTCGGTATACAGCACTTACTCGGTATTAACTGTATCTTTAGGGTCTGGTTGACTCCATTACCCTTCATAACCTTTATATATATATATATATATATATATATATATAATTATGTGTATTTCTTCTATCTTAATGAATAAAAATTCTTCTGATAGAATAAATGGGTTAATAGAAACCAATGTAGCAAAGAACACAAAATAACTGTGGTTAGTTCCTGTTTTTAAGGCAGGAACTCCTTGAAATTTTGGGTATTTGAGTATATTTAAGAATTTAAGAATTGGAGAAAACGCATGTTATAATTGCAT
>NC_068985.1:14000049-14000797 GCF_001194135.2 Octopus bimaculoides
ATGCGGGTGACACGTAAAAGCACCCACTACACTCTCTGAGTGGTTGGCGTTAGGAAGGGCATCTAGCTGTAGAAACTCTGCCAAATTAGATTGGAGCCTGGTGTTGCCATCCGGTTTCACCAGTCCTCAGTCAAATCGTCCAACCCATGCTAGCATGGAAAGCGGACGTTAAACGATGATGATGATGATGATGATGATGATGATGATATATATAAGCACTTATTATCTATATTTTCTGCTTGCTTCAGTCATTAGACTGTGGTCATGCTGTGGCACAGCCTTGAAGCACTTTAGTCAAATGTACTGACTCTAGTACTAATGTATTAAAAGCCTGGTACTTATTCTATCAGTCTCTTTTGCTGATCCACTAGGTCATTGGGTTGTAAACACTCCAATACTAGTTGTCGGGTGGTGTTGGGGAAGAAACACAGACACAAAGATACACACACACAAACATATATATGCGACAGGATTCTTTCAATTTTCATCTACCAAATCCAGTCACAAGGTTTTCTTTGGCCTGGGGTGCTGGAGCACCGCTTTTTAGGTTTATTCTTTGCAAATCTAGTACTTATTCTAGTGGTCTCATTTGCCAAACTGTTTAGTTACAGGGATGTAAACACACCAACAGCAGTTGTCAAGCGATAGTGGGGGGGAGGACAAATACAGACACACAAATATACATACATATACATGTATGTATATACTATATATATATATATATATATATATATATATATATATATAT
>NC_068985.1:14001418-14002209 GCF_001194135.2 Octopus bimaculoides
AGAGCAACAATAACAATAACTACAACCAAAAAGAGAGGGAAGTGGGTGGGGAAATATATGAAGGAAAAGATGAGAGAGAGAGAGAAGGGGGGGAGAGAGATAGACAAACAGAGCTAGGGGGGAATGTGGAAATGAGAAAGGGCTCAGCAATATGAATAGACGGAGAGGAAAAGAGAAGAAGGGGTATGGTGTTGAAAGAGGGAAGTCTAAAGATGTTATTGAATCTTGTAGACAAAAGAAATGGTGGAATCCTAGATTCTAATGAACCGGTGGATTCATAAATAAAAGTCAATTGTGTTTATTTGAGTATGAAGAATTTTATGGCCTGTTTTTCTATAAAACCTGGAGAAGAGCATATGTTCTGTGTTCTAATTAATTTGTTATTGATGTGGAGTGAAGGGTGATGGATGGCTTGTTGCTTATCAGCTTAGAAATGGTGTTTGCAAGCTCAACACAGATATCAGCATCAACCTCCATCTTGAAAAAAAACATTAAAAAAAAAAACAAAAACAAAAAACACATGAACACACTTGTACACACACACACATACACATATAGGTAACCGTTAATCTATTTACAATGCATATATAAATACAAACATTGCATACATATACAGGCATATGCAATATACATACACTCTACATAAATACACACATATATTGGTATATATGTATATACACACACATACATATATATATAAATATATCTACATAAACACACACACACACAAATATATATATATATATATATATATATATATATATATATATATGATTGTCATTATCATCATC
>NC_068985.1:14003781-14004740 GCF_001194135.2 Octopus bimaculoides
AGATAGATAGATAGATAGATAGATAGATAGATAGATAGATAGATAGATAGATAGATAGACAGATACAAGGATAAATAGATATAAAAATACACAAACAGATAGACAGATTGAAAGAAAAAAAAACAGAGAGAAGGATACAAAGAGAGATATACAAACTGAGATAGATAGACAGAGAGACAGATAGACAGAGAGATAGATTGAGATAGATAGACAGAGAGACAGATGGACAGACAGATAGATAGACAGACAGGCAGAGAGATAGACTGAGATACAGAGATATAAGCAAAGATAGATACACAAATAAACATTTATTGTTGTTATGTGAAAGTTTTAGCTGTTATTGTTTACTCTCACTCCAAAATGTCAACGTTGATTCATGTTGACATATTGACATATATGACATTCTCCCCACCCCCCGCCCACAAAAGAACAAACTAGCAATCAAGAAATGGAATGAAGCTGTGATTAGTTTGTTAGAAACCCACTCCGTTGGCGCTAAATAACAACAACAATTACAAATGTGTGTGTGTGTGTATGTATGTATGTGTGTATGTATATGTATGTATCATCATCGTTTAACGTCTGCTTTCCATGCTGGCATGGGTTGGACGATTTGACAGAGGACTGGCAAACCAGATTGGCTGCACCTGGCTCCGATCTGATCTGGCAATGTTTCTACGGCTGGATGCCCTTCCTAACGCCAACCACTCAGAGAGTGTAGTGGGTGCTTTTACGTGTCACCCGCACGAAAACGGCCACGCTCGAAATGGTGTCTTTTATGTGCCACCCGCACAAGCCAGTCCAGGGGCACTGGCAACGATCTCACTCGAAAATCCTACGGGAGCCAGTCAGGCGGTACTGGCAACGGCCACGCTCAAAATGGTGCATCTCATGTGCCACCCGCACAAGAGCCAGTCCAGGGGCACTGGCAACGATCTTACTTGGCTTGCCGGGTCTTC
>NC_068985.1:14005628-14008290 GCF_001194135.2 Octopus bimaculoides
ACTACCTACTCCTTTTCTACATACTGAGCAGGGTCATCTACCTGAAGGGGTTTGTGTTTTATCTACCTTCCTACTTATTAGGATTTTGGTTTTAGCTGGGTTGACTCTAAGGCCCTTCAATTCTAGACCTTGCTTCCACACCTGAAACTTCTCCTCTAGTTCTGATAGTGACTCCGCAATTAGGGCAAGGTCATCAGCATAGAGGAGCTCCCAGGGGCAACCTGTCTTGAACTCCTCTGTGATTGCCTGGAGGACTATGATAAATAAGAGGGGGCTGAGGACGGAACCTTGGTGGACCCTTACCTCTCTCTCTCTATATATATATATTTATATATACCGGAGTAAGCACATAAATGTGCAACAAGGTGGAAAAAAGAGTACTCAAATATCAGAGGTAGAGTAATATGCATTATTTAAGAGCAGCAGAAATATAACAGAAGACTGTTACTCGGAGTTTCACGTTCCCGTTCATCGGACAGTTTTGTTAGAAATGGGAAAGGAATGACAATGCAATCAAAATTAATATAAAATTTGAAACACATAGATCAGTTTCATTGGTGTTGCCATCCGGTTTCACCAGTCCTCAGTCAAATCGTCCAACCCATGCTAGCATGGAAAGCGGATGTTAAACGATGATGATGATGATGATGATATGTACTTTTTGAGGGCTATTTTTATTACTGTTATTAGTATGGATACATTGTTGTTTACCAAAATTATGCAATTTCAAAATAATTTGTATGTGTGCAAAGTCAATTGGTTGAAAGTGAAACAACTTCAGAGTTGATCCAGTTACCATGACAAACTGATATATATATGTACTTACAAGACCTGGTTATAGACTGAATATAGTGTGCATTTCCATAATAGTATTATTATATGTGAATTGACATATCAGGATATATAGAAATATGTAGGCCAGAACAAAGAAACCTAATAAGGTTACCCCATAGCATGATGTCTCTCTTTGATTTTTAGTATAAACTAAAAATTCTAAATGAATGGATATAAATATGGAAAATAGACTCTATATATGAATGTATTCGGAGGCTTATAAGTCAAAGAGCATGAAAAGATATACATTCATGAGACTGTAAAATGTGAGCTTGTTCAGATAAATATATGCATGCTTAGTTTTAGAATGGTGGCAGCTGATGAAGGAAATGTTCTCTATGTGGCCTGTGTGTTTTCTGTAGTCTGTTTATCATTTTGTCAACGTCCTGTACCCAGATATGCATCTATATATACATGTAGATGTAGATATGTACATACATGCATGTATATATGCATATACTCATATTATTTGTATATACATATGTAGGTATATTAGTGCTAAATAAGTGTGTGTGTATGTGTGTATGTCCGTATGTATGTCTCTTCTATTTTTTGACTATCATAAATCTTCCACTGAGGAGGGAGCTGGTTTCCAACATGTAAGCCTGTATGTATGTGTATATATGCAAGTAAATCTTCTTGATTTAATAACCTCTCTTGTTGACTTGTATTGCAACTGAGATAAAGCTCAGCAACAGTAATGCTACACAGCTTTGGTCCCCTGCTGTGCAAAGGAAGTGACCACACAACATTGATTTCCTTTGAAGTGGAATAATAACAGACTCAAAGACAACTCTGAAGTTTATCATTTTATGACATTATTATCTTACAAGGTTCATTTATTTTTCTAAAACCCAGACAGGTTTGTGGTTAAGGAAAGATTGAATAAGGGGTTGCTTTATTTTATCATTTATTTCCATTGATATGATTTTGGTATTTTTTTCTTATTTGTATCTCTTTGTTTTTCAGTGTTGTTCTCTGTCAATAGAATGCTAAGTATAATGGGGTGGGTATAAAGCAAAGTAAACTAAAGATGATCTAGCAATTGCCAGTGTCATGTAAATGGCACCTGTGCCAGTGGTATGTAAGAGACACCCATTACACTCTCGGGGTGGTTGACAGTAGGAAAAGCATCCAACCTTAGAAACCATGCCAAATCAGACTAGAACCTGGTGCAGCTCTCAGACTAATCAGTTCCAGTCAAACCATCTAACCCATGCCAGCATGGAAAGTAGACGTTAAATGACGATGATGATGATGATGATGATGAATGTGTATAATACATGTAACATTCAGCAATTGAGAGCTGATAATGATGTGCTGAAACATCTGTAGTGATTTGTAATAAAAACCTGTTCATTGCATCTTTTTTTACACATGTGAGTTCTTTGATTACTTTTAGTTTAATTATCATTAACTTAATTAAGTATGGGTTTGGTTGTTAATAGTACAGAATGTTATTGTGGCATCGGTGTAGCAGAATTGGTTTCAACAAAGTTCTCTCTATGAAACGCCTTAGATGCCGCTGGTCTGCTGCCTCGACAAGCAAAAAACATTGATAAGACTCTTAAATGAAAATTACATGTGTTTCTATACAATTAACCCATAGGAAAGAGGGCAAAGATAATACACCGATTGTACATACGTATGTGCATATGTGTGTGTGTGTGTACATAATTGTGAGCATGTGTATATGAATGTTAGTTTTGTGTTTAAGTGTGTGTGTTCATTTTGATAATGGTGTGTTTTGCATTTAAAGTTGATGTGAAAGTATATAGAAATATATATATATATATATTTATATATATATATATATATATATATATAT
>NC_068985.1:14008545-14010708 GCF_001194135.2 Octopus bimaculoides
AAAAACAAAAAAACAACAAAGTGAGGACGTGATATGGATAGTATTATTGGACGCTCAGGAAAGGAAAGAGAGAGTGTATGACGTTTCGGGCGTAGCCCTTCGTCGGAAAGATGGAAAGTTCGGAGAATGGAAGAACGGAGAAAGAGGAAAATGGTACCGATGCCCACGAGGTGACATATATATATATATATATATATATATATATATATATACAAACCCAGACTCTACATGCAAAATTCTCTGCAGTGTTTCTACTGAGGTCTTACATTCTGGGTTCAAATTCTGCCGCGATCAACTTTACCTTCTCTCTGGGGTTAAAAGAATAAAGTACAGCTCACTTTAGGAATCACTGTTCTAAATCAATCATGAGCAAACTGACCAGCAAGACTTTCTGAATGGTATACCCTCATCATCATACTATAATGTGGCTTAGTAGTTAGAGTATTCGGCTCACCATTGTAAGGTCGTAAGTTCAATTCTCGGCGATGCGTTGCGTCCTTGAGCAAGACACTTTATTTCACGCTGCTCCAGTCCACTCAGCTGGCAAAAATGAGTAGTACCTGTATTTCAAAGGGGCCAGCCTTGTCACACTCTGTGTCACGCTGAATCTCCCTGAGAACTACGTTAAGGTTACATGTGTCTGTGGAGTACTCAGCCACTTGCACATTAATTTCACGAGCAAGCTGTTCTGTTGATCGTATCAGCTGGGACCCTCGTCGTCGTAACCGACGGAGTGCTCCTTTAATAATATCCTCCTTCCATGCTGGCACGGGTTGGACGGTTTGACAGGAGTTGGCCAGGAAGAAGACTGCACCATGCTTTCCTGTCTGGCTTTGGTATGGTTTTTACAGCTGGATGCCCTTCCTAACACCAACCACTCCTCAGAGTAGACTCAGTGCTTTTTATGCGGCACCAGCACAGATGAGGTCAGTTATGGCAAGGTTTTTACAGCTGGATGCCCTTCCAAATGCCAACCACTTTACAATGTGAACTGGATGCTTTTTTTAAGCACACCTAATGAAAAATTACTTCAAATTTCTTTAAGCAGTGCAGCCCACCTGATGGTGACTCATGTCTGATGCAGTTGTTTCTTGGAAAAGAATGCCCATGCCAGTTGTAAATAGTCTTAAGAAATAGCAATTCCCTCTCAAATCACATTCTAGTTTTGTTGTTGTTGCTGTTTTAAGGAAGGAAACAAGATGGATGCCTTTGATCAAGTCTACTGGATGAGGGTTTAAATAACAGCTTGAAATATGGATGGGTGTGTATGAAAGAAAGTAAGAGTGGGAGTGGGATAATAAAAGAATGAGGTAGGAGGTGTAGTTAGAATGGGAGTGAGTGAATGCGTGGGAGAGATAATTACAGGCTGATATATAGGTGGGAGAGCTGTTAACACCTCTACCTATCACCCTTTTACTGTGCTGGCTAACTGGTTGGCTGGTTGGGAAGATATGAGGGAGGACAAGAATGATTAGAGAGAGAAAGAGGCCTTTAGGAAGAAGGATGAGAGAGAGGAGGAGGATAAAAAAAGGGAGGAGGAGGATAAAAAAGCAGAGAGGTGAGAGGGAGATGTAAAAGAGAGAAGTGAGAGGGAGAGGGAAATGGTGATAGTTGAAAGGAAGTGGTAGAAGGGTTATGAGGGCTAAAAGTTGGTAAAAAGTAACAGGGGAGAATACAAAATAGAAGGGAGTTATTACAGGGGTGGGGTAGATACTGAAAAGTAACCATGCAGTGCTAAGTTCAATACCTCCTATCAGAAGAAGAAAAATCTACCTGTAAGGTGCAGGAGTGGCTGTGTGGTAAGTAGTTTGCTTATCGACCACATGGTTTCAGGTTCAGTCCCACTGTGTGGCACCTTGGGTAAGTGTCTTCTACTATAGCCTCGGGCCGACCAAAGCCTTGTGAGTGGGTTTGGTAGATGGAAACTGAAAGAAACCCATCGTGTATATATATCTGCCCTAATTCTTCGAAACACTTAGTTTAGAATAGGGGCAGCTGATGAAAGAAATATTCTCTATGTGGCCTGTTTGTTTTCTGTGCTCTGTTTATGTTCTGTTTTTAATTTTGTCCACGTTTTTTTTGTGACGTCCTGTACCCAGATATGCATCTATATATACATGTAGATGTAGGTATGTACATACATGTACGTATATATGCATATAC
>NC_068985.1:14010718-14014344 GCF_001194135.2 Octopus bimaculoides
ATATGTATGCGTGTGTATGTACAGAGGGCTAGAAAAAAGGTATACCGTTAGGTTTTTTTATGTGTTGTACTATAGAATCATCACAGCAGACTCTGCTGTGATGATTCTAAGATACAACAAGCTGTAAGGGACCATGTTTGATTTTTGCAGATAATAAAGATGTGTAGATTATGAATTTTGACTGAAGAGATGGGGCCTCAAAACAAAAAGTTGCAGGGGCCTCTAAAAGTCATGTGATGGCCCTATTTAGCCCTTGTCAAATTAAGAGTTTAACACTTAAGAAATGGCATTTCAGCATTGTCCCCTTTCCTCAGAATACATGGATTCTTGTTATATGGTGGACAGGGAGGAGGGAGGGATTGTTGGTTTGTTTGTTTGTTTTTTTGTTATCATAAGTCTTGTATGAATTTCTTATCTGAATCACAGGTGTCTGATCTAATTCCCAATTATTTGAAAATGGCCCAGATTCTTTACCTCCTTTTTTTTTGAAGTTGTTTAACTTCCTTCAGTGGATGACTCAGACATTCATTCTGAAGAATGAATTCAGTTCCTATAGAAACTTACAAAAAAACAAAAACAAAAAAAAAACAAACATAAACGAAAATAACAATAACAATACAGGACCAAAACAAAAGACTTTTAAAGATGGTTCTTTTAAAAGGAAACACAGAAGAGAAGAAGAAAATAAGAAAGTATATATGATAAACAACAAAATAAAGCAGGACTTTCTGTTTGTATCATCATCATCATCATCATCATCACCATCACTGCCATCATCATCATGACCACTATCACCACCACCACCATCATCATTATTATCATCATTATTGTCTTTCATGTTTCTCATCATCATCATCATTCAATTTCCTTATCATCATTATCCCCATCTTCATCATCACCATCACTGCCATCATCATCATCACCATCACTGCCATCATCATCATCATCATCATCACCTTCCTCATCACCATCATCAACATTATTATCAACATCACTATGATTTTTTCCCCATTTTTGAATATATCTTTTAACAAACTTAACAACAAAATATTGATTATTTTACTGTGTGGTAGAAATTGTTGGGATGAGAGGGGTGGGGGGGAGTGAAACCCAGTAAAAAGTCAGTACAACAATAACAATAATAATTTCTTTAATTGCCACAAGGGCAACAGTAAAATACATTACAAGACTATATTAAAAATGAGAAAAATAAACAATAACAAAAAAATTAATAAAAGAAAATTTAAAAAAAAAAAGAAAAAAAAGAAAATTTAAGAAAAAAGTTCTACATATTTCATTAAATCATCAATTCTGCGAGTCTTTTATTCCAATCAGTCAATTATTTATTTCATGTTTAGGAATAAAAAGAATTTAAAATCTGGAATATTTTAGTCATTTATCAATCTAGTCTTTTTTTTTCTTTTTTTTTTACATTACTTTCCAGCTTGATTGTTTGTTTGTTTTGTTTATTTTCGTTTTGTTTTTATTTTATAGAATAATTTTCCAGCCTTTATTTGAACCGGCATCCTACATATTTGTATGCCTGCTCATTCTTTACAAGACATTTTAGCATTACCTTTAGATGACTAAATAGCTGATTCAGTTTTAGAAGTTTCATGAAATGCTGTTAGTTCTAGCTGCTAATTATCCACTTTATGCTATTCTTCATTGTAATCCTTCAACATTTAGATATTTTCCCTCCAACTATCAAAGACATTTGTCCTCCAGCAGTCTAGATGTCTGTCTGCTAGCTCTTTAGCCATCAACACTTCAGTTATTTAGCCATTTACCATTTAATTCTTTAAAACCATAAGCACTTATACAGGCCAAAATCCGGTGAAAAACTTTCTAGTTTCTGTTCAGACTGGTTACATCCAGCCTCTCATATCAAAGCTACACTGTCCTAAAACTAAATAGTCACATCGTTGAAATCCTGAAGCTTTGAGACACAGCATGAATAAATAAACACAAAAACAATGTGAATAGATAAGCATTGCATTTGACAGAGTAATCTGAATGCAAAAGGGTTAAACTTCTGTCCCAATCTCACAGACATCAATATATATTCATCCTTCATTTCTCTAGACATTAATCTACCTGCTATATAACATCAGTACACTTTCATCTGCCTTAATATCAGCCCCCTTCCAGCTGCTTATAAATCAACCTTCCAGCTGTGAAAGTATACACAAGATTTCAGCAATTGTAAGCAGTTCTATATATATACGACCAACAAGAAAACAATCAAAGTATATCATAGAATAAAGCAGAAGTTTGCAACCATCATCAACAATGATATGAACAGAGTAGGCCCTGTGTGTAAGAATAAACCCTGGAACAAACAAGAGAGGCTTCACTGATGTAGCCAATGACAGCACTGCCTGACTGGTACCCATGCCAGTGGAACGTTAAAAGTACCATCCGAACATGATTGTTGCCAGAGCTGCAGACTGGCTCCCATGCCGGTGGCACATAAAAAGCACCATTTGAGTGTCATCGTTACCAGTGTCGCCTTACTGGCACATGTGCCGTTGACATGTGAAAAACAACATTCGAGCGAGGTTGTTGCTTGTGCTGCTGGACTGGCTCCTGTGTAGGTGGCACATAAAAAACACCATTTGAGCATGGCCATTACCAGTACCACCTGATTGGCCCTTGTGCCGGTGGTAGGTAAAAGCACCCACTACACTTTCAGAGTGGTTGGCATTAGGAAGGGCATCCAGCTGTAGAAACTCTGCCAGATCAGATTGGAACCTGGTGTAGCCATCTGGTTCACCAGTCCTCAGTCAAACCGTCCAACCCATGCCAGCATGGAAAGCGGATGTTAAACGACGACGATGATGATGATGATGATGATGATTATATATACATATATATGTGTGTGTGTGTGTGTGTGCATGTATGAGTGTATATATATATATATATCTATTTATTTATATATATATACATACACACACACACACACATATATATATATATGTATAAATATACATATATATATAGAGAGAGATGTAGATCTGTATATACATATATATATACACACATATGCAAACACACACACACACACTCACGTATATGCTCCACACACCAAGAAATGAGTGGGTGTAATGAAATACAAAGATCAAAGTAATGACTTCACCACCAAACGCATAAGCACTCACCATCACATACGAAAACACACATAGAAGCGACAACTCCCCAATTAAAACTTATAGACACACACACACACACACACACGAACACAGACACACACAGATGTACAAGATGCATAAGTTTCAAGATTATAAAACAAGAGAACTTGATCGAAATCCACCATTAGCCATTCAGACATGAACGCACACAGCTAGGGAGTGAGCATTGTCATTAGCTGCGAAGGAAGAACTTTGACAAATCAATTGATTAATTAATTAATTAATTATGAAATTAATTAACAAAAAATCTGAAAATGAAATACAAACAGTGGGTGGGTGTTTTCTTTGCAGCATGCGTCTCCCAGAGTACAACATTATCTGTTTCAACACATGGTTTTGCTTGAAAGAAACTTGCAATATACATATATATATATATATATATATATATATATATACATATATATATACATATATATATACATATATATATACATA
>NC_068985.1:14016463-14017804 GCF_001194135.2 Octopus bimaculoides
AAGGGTGAGACAAGCCCCTCCACCCAGCTAAGCCTGTATCCAGAGACATGTTTCTGAGTTTTTGCTCGTCATCAGTCTGGAATAGCAATGGCCTGCTAGTTGGAGATGCCTGTCAAGCTCTCGTAAACACGTCTCCCTCTTGTAAACATAAGGAAACAGGAAATGTGTCAAGGCCAACAGGAAGCGGTGCTGCTTCCTAGGGCTAAATAGCAGTAGTATTATTCCCTTCATGGGACTGTCACATTAAGTTGACAGCATACAACTACTTTATCGCATCACTACTGCATAAATCTCTTGACCACACTCGAATGGTGCTTTTTATGTGCCACCAGTATGGGAGCCAGTCAGGCGGCACTGGCAACAACCATATACTCTTTTACTCTTTTACTTGTTTCAGTCATTTGACTGCAGCCATGCTGGAGCACCGCCTTTAGTCGAGCAAATCGACCCCAGGACTTATTTGTTGGATGCCTAGTACTTACCACACAGCCACTCCTGCGCCTATATATATCTATATATATATATTCTATTGGTTTCTTTTACCAAACTGTTTAGTTATGGGGTCATCAAGAAACCAACACTGGCTATGAAACTGTGACGGAAGACAAACACAGAAACACAAATACACACACACACACACACACACACACACACATGATGAGCTTCTTTCAGTTTCTGTCAACCAAATTCACTCACAAGACTTTGGTTGGCCCAGAGCTATAGCAACATACACTTGCTGAAGATGCTACAGAGTGGAACTGAACCCAAGAACACATCGTCCAGAAGCATGGTCGGAACCCACAACTATGTCAGTATATATGTGTGTGTGTGTCCGTACCCGTGTGTGTCTGTGTTTCTGTGTATGTGTATGTGCATGTTTGTGTGTGTGTTTATGTGTGTCTACACCAGTAATAAAGAAAAAAATATATAATTTAAACTACTTCCTTTTTTGGCCACACCTCACCAGGCTGTAAGTTACAAAATGAAAGACAGACATGTTATCGGCTTTAATAGTTTATTAGAAATTTTAGGTAAGTAAGGAGATTATGTTTAGAAAGAAAACACTGGTGAATAAATGAAAAGATCATAGAATTATGCAAAAATATTTGGGCCCTGAATGACAGTAACATGTTGACAGAAACAAAACTGTTATTTAGTTATGGGGCACTTGACTTCAGCAAAGTAAAAGAAGTTCGTAATCAGATCTTGGAGTGGAAGCAATTAAATTATATTAACTAACATTATAGTACTTTTAATGACTGCATAATAGTTTATAATAGCAGTCTTAAGTGTGAGTCACAGACACAAAAAGGCAGAAATACAAATATATATATATATATA
>NC_068985.1:14019255-14023908 GCF_001194135.2 Octopus bimaculoides
CCAACATCGGTTGTCAAGCGATGGTGGGGGGACAAGCACACACACACAGATATATAAATATATGAACATATCACAGGAAGAAACTGAGAAGCAAGCAGCAATATAGAACTTCTTCACCAAAAGCCAATCACATAAGAACGGCCATTGAAAAAGTGATAATCCTGGCAGTGTTCTAGCATGGCCACTATAGCCAATGAAGAATTTACGAGTCATGAAAAACAGGCATTCATATATTTGTCACAAGAGAGGGTGTATTAATTATTTATACAATGCCATTTCTTTTCTGGGTTTTTTCCCATGGCATTTTCTTTCCTACTTTTAACAATATCTGCAAACTAGATGTGACATTTTGTGACTTCCAGTGGCAAGGAATACTATGTGCCATATTACTTCTACCAGCCTTTCTGACAAGTGCCAAGATCGGTTTGACCAAATTCTTAATATATATAAATATTAGTAGTTTACTTAACCAAAGTGATACTAATAACCCGGAGCTAGAATTCAGTTTACATATGCTTAAAAAAAATGCATACGTTGAGTACAGAGCATACTTTGAGATTATGAAATGAACTTCATTAGCTTACAGTTGTTTCTGCTATTAGATGCAGCACACTCATTGTTGAGTGCTTGTGTATCACCTCTCAGCTTCATCAGAGCTTCAAAGATGAAGTGTTGCTGTATTCTGTTTTTGAATGTAGGCGTCAATGTTTTATCAATCATGAATGCATCGCATCTTGTAGCAGAGACAGCTGTAAGCCATTAAAGTTTATTACATAATTTCTAGTCGTTATATATATAATTTCTAGTCATTTATATATATATATATATATATATATATATCCCTAGCTAGTCATTTCTATAATCTCTTATATATATGTATGTACATATATATATACATATATATATATATATATATAGTGGAGGCGCAATGGCCCAGTGGTTAGGGCAGCAGACTCGCGGTCAGAGGATCGCAGTTTCGATTCCCAGACCGGGCGTTGTGTGTGTTTATTGAGCGAAAACACTTAAAGCTCCACGTGGCTCCGGCAGGGGGTGGTGGCAACCCCTGTTGTACTCTTTTGCCCCTACTTTCTCTCACTCTTTCTTCCTGTTTCTTGAGTAATGCTGCGATGGACTGGCGTCCCATCCAGCTGGGTGGGGAACACATACGCCATAGAAACCGGGAAACCGGGCCCATGAGCCTGGCTAGGCTTATTCCCTGTGGTACATGAGCAAGACACTTTATTTCACATTGCTGAAATCCACTCACCAAATGAAATTGAGTTGTACCTGTAATTCAAAGGGTCAGCGTTGTCACATTCTGTGTCTTTTTGAATCTCTCTGAGAATTACTTTAAGGGTACATGTGTCTGTGGAGCGCTCAGCCACTTGCACGTTAATTTCACATACAAGCTGATTCATTGATTGAATCAGCTGGAACACTCGTTGTTATAACTGATGAAATACCTTGCACGCATACGCACATGTGTGTGTGTGCATATACACACATAGCTAGAGAAAGAGGAGAGAGAAATTAAAAGGTTTTACCTTTTCATATCTTTCTCTCCTATATATCTATCTATCTCTCTATATAAAAATGTAATAATAAGGGTAGAAATTGATATTAATCAATTAAAACCAGTGGTCTAGCATATTTTAAAAAATTCAAAGATTAAAATTATATTACATACAAAATTAAGAGGAATGACCAGCAAAAGTGGACTCCTATATGCTAGAAATAGATGCCGAATCACCTAACCATGAAGAATATGTTCTCAATAATTTAGTATATTTTCATTTGTCTTGCCCTTTTACAGTCTGGTGTCTCGCTGAAATTTTTATTGAGAACATATTCTTCGTGGTTAGGTGATTCGGCATCTATTTCTAGCATATAGGAGTCCACTTTTGCTGGTCGTTCCTCTTAATTTTGTATGTAATATCTCTCTATATATCATATATCTTTCCAAGATACATAGGTACACATATAGGATTATATGGAAACAGGTAGATAGACAGCTATATTAGATGGGAGTAATAAAAGAGGCAGGTAAATAAGATCACACAGAATTAGAGAAATAAATAAATAGATAAAGAGAAAGCGAGAGAAAGAGAGAGAAATGGGAAGAGACGAAGTATGAAAGCAAAGTGGAACTGAAGAATTACTATTGATAGTGAGAAGGAAATTGAAGTATGCCAAGTTGTTGAAATTAAGGAAATTAATACATTCCAGACATATCAGAGGGGGGGGGGAGGAACCCAAGAAAATATGTAAAAGAAACAAACCAACAAAAAGTATAAAATAAGAAACAGGAACAAATATTTGCAATGCTAAAATCATTAAAGACTGTTATTTTCTCTTTCAACAACAGATCAATTCTGCATTGATACTTTTGGTGCCATAAGAAGCAACTCATGACATCCTGTTATAACAGGCACCACTTGAAGCAGCCTATATGTGGTTGCTTGTTCCGCTAGAAAGCGCACCCCAATCTTCCTCAATTTATACACCACTGTTTTGGGATGGAACATTTTTTTTTTTTTTTTTTTTTAGAAAAGGTGGTCCTTTATTTCCCTCATCTTTACAGTGAAGAAGTACTCTGCCTGAAACATAGGGATACTCCACTCTTCAAGTCAAGTTCACTGTACTCTCTGTTAATATTATCAAACCTTTTGTTACTAAATTTCTGTTGGAATAGACTGTCTTTGTTTCAATCAACTTTGAAAATAATGAATTCAGTAAAATAACTTTGTCATAATTAAGTTGGTGTTTGGAACATAAATTAACAGTAAATTTTGATGGAAGATTTTAATTAAGATCACTTCAACCCTTCTGCTACCATATTCATATTGAAATGTACTGTACATATTCATGTTGAAACGTACTGATTCAGTTAATTTAGAAAATTAAGAAAAATTCAGTAAAATATCATTGTCATTATTAAACAGGTGTTTGGAATAGAAATATGGAGTTTTGATGGAAGATTTTAAATTTAAATTATTTTTGAGGGGAGGGGCTAAGTTGATTACATCAGCCCTTGTGCCCAACTGGTCCTTATTTTATTGACTGAGAAAGGAGGGAAGGCAATGCTGACCTTTATATAATTTGAACTCAAAACATAAAACCGGGAGAAATGCTGCAAACAGGGCCAGTTTAAGACCCATTGAGGCCCTAAGCACTTAAGAGGTTTTGGTGCCCTCAAGTAAATGTAGATGGTTCAAAATGTAAGCAAAAATAATTCAAAATGTAAACGATGATAAACCATAAAATAAATTTTTATTTTTCAAAATGAAACAAAATTCACAGTAAAATGGAAAATAATGTTTATTTTTGTATGCTTCCACTTAATTTATATTTGAAAAGTTTTCACCATCAGTTTTTTTTTTATTGCAAAGTGTTCGATGATATCATTAAAATTAATTTTACACAAAACTTCAGTTTCTATACTTAGTAGAAATAAGGCATTAAGATTTTCATTCTAGCAAGTTCAGAGTGATTTCTTTTGTGCCATAAACCATTTACCATTTCTGTGGTGCTCCCTCCTTCTCTTGCTGCCCTAAGCATATGCTTATTTTGCTTAATGGGTTAATCCAGCACTGGCTGAAGAGCATTTTTTCCAGTATGCAAACATTTCTGCTAGCTTGCCAACTTACAATAAGGGTAATTTCTATTAATAAATGGTAATTCCTATTAACCTTTTTGTTACCATATTTCTGTTGATATGCATTGTGTTTCTTTCAATTAATTTTAAATATAACAAAAAATTTAGCAAAATAACTTAGTTATCATTCAGCTAGTGTTAGGAACATAAATTGTGACTAAGGTTTGGTGGAAGATTCTAATTCAAAACTTATGAAAACAAGACATTTATACTACAGAACCAGAGGCAGTTTCAGCCGGGTTGGTACTGAAAGGGTTAAAGCAGTTTCAGTTTTTGATTTAGGAACATGGTTAGCAATTTTGAGAGGAGACAGTCTTAATGATTGGCTCCAGTATTAAACTGGAATTTTCTTCTATCAAGCATGGAAGGATGAAAGGCACAGTTGGCCTCAATGTGATTGACACTCAGTCCATAAAGGGTTATGATTTGGGTTAAGGCTAGGGGTAAGGTTAGGGTTAGGGTTAAGGTTAGAGTTAAAGTTTAGGGTTAGGGATAAGCTAAGGTTAGTGTTAGGGTTAAGACGAAACAAAAAATTCAAACCATGTGGGACACATTGGTAACATAAATAAATTCTAGGAAAGTAGGAAACTTCGGCAATTGGTAAGTTTGGTCGTCATGAACAGTGAAACAAATCTGAAGTTTTACAGACAAAGGTGGTTTAACAGAAAAGTAAAGTGATGTAATGGCTAGTGAAAGTGGAAAATATGTGAATAATTTAAAACATGGAGACAGGAAGTAGAAGAGGAGACTGCAGTAAATAAGAGATGTGGATTGTGTTGAGTGGGGTTGTGAGATGGTCTGATGGAACCAATAGGGAAAAATCATTTATGATATAAAAATATTCTTATTTAACTTGATGGCTTGTATAGAGTTCCATATTAGATAATGACAGAAGCTCAAACTAGCATACCTCCATATATGGCAAATGCATACATATTACGATATACATATACATATTCTTTGATAATCGAAAAAAGTTGAGGAGGAACTGACCTGGC
>NC_068985.1:14024742-14026208 GCF_001194135.2 Octopus bimaculoides
AGTAAAGTTGTGGAATACCGTACGAGTGGAAATATATATGAAAAAAGGTTTGAAAATGCACTTATTTTTAAAATATTTATTTACTTAACCAGCTTCACTTTTTTAGAAAAAGATTATCAAAAGTCTTTGAGAATAATAAAAAATGTTAAAAAACAGTTTGAGTATTAAAATGCATATATACATTCTTTGATGATAAAATATATTTAAAGTATAAAGCTTTGTATGAACTTTGTAGTGTTACATACTGATTATCACACATTCTCTGATAATAAGATGAAAATGTTAAAAACAGTGTGTGAAAATACATATATGGAAAAGTACATATACATATTCTTTGATAATCGAAAAAAGTTGAGGAGGAACTGACCTGGCTTTTTTCTCTTGTGTATATTGAGGGAATATATATATACACGCACACACATATATATAGCAAAGGACAATCATTATGTTGTCATAACAGGACTCAGAGTTTCAAATGCTGGATCTAAGAGCTACGATGCATTTTCCAATTAGGACAACTTACTGATTGTCCTATACTATACATATATAAATTCCTCTATTTACCCAATACCAAGGTCTCATTCTTTTGTTGTCATTTTATTATTATTATTATTATTATTATTATTATTATTAATATATAAATATATATGTATATATGTATATAAACACATCTATCTATCTGTCTGTCTGTTTGTCTATCTATCTATCTATCTATCTATCTACATATCTATTTATCTATCTATATGTATGTATATATTGTTGATATTCCATGATCAGCCCTTAACTTTTTTCTGCCCAAAGAGTCTTTAATCCAGTGTTTACATGCCATTATTTACAGCATTATCTGAAGTGTGTTGCTGCTTTCCAGATTACTAGCCCCAGTCAAACCATCCAACCCATGCCAGCATGGAAAACAGACATTAAAGGATGATGATAATAATGATGATGATGATGATATATTCATATATATATATATACATCTATGATGCATATACACACGTAAGGGTCTTCACGTGTGTCTTATCTTCCATCCATTCCCATTGGTATATACTACATTGTATCATAAAACAGCTAACAGCTTTTGTTTAGAAATTCAAAATTCTTCAGTAAGCAATTTGCTTTGTGCGTTGCATTGAGGTAATAAACAGCACCTAATATAAAACACATGTAGTAAAAACCCCAACCCACCAACGGTAGGGTGACTGTCTGGGTGCCTGTTCACTATTTAAAAAAAATTTTTTGGGGTCAACCCTCATAAAATGCAATTTCACAGCAGATGACAATCTTCAAAGCAGACTGATACACCTCAATTGTTCTGCTTTGTTTAAAATATAAATAGTCATATAGGCACGTCTGGGTGTGTGTGTGGGTGGGGTGGGGTGTATATGCGCGCGCGCGCGTGTGTGAGAGAGAGAGAGAGAGAGAGAGAGAGAGAGAGAGAGAGAGAGAGAGAGAGAGAGAGAGAG
>NC_068985.1:14027152-14035001 GCF_001194135.2 Octopus bimaculoides
ATATATATATATATATATATATATATATATATATATATATATACACACAAGCATGCATTTACATATGTATATATATATATATATATATACCTTTGAAAGGTTTGAATTTGTCAACAAGAGAATAAAAGTACTCAATATACATGTTTTTCGAATGTATCATTTGTTTAAACTAAATGTCTTTTTTTTTTTTGTTGTTGTTGTTGTTGTTCTTACTTTACTTTGCAATTTGAGCACACAAGAAAAAGAATCCTGCCCACATAGATGTGCATGTGTGTATGTGTGCCTGTGTGTGTATACGCATTTGTGAGGATGGTGTCAGGTATCTTATGTACCAGACAAGAATACCATTGCACTGTTATCATTGCATGCACATGAAAATAAACTTTAAAAAGATAACGGTTAAAATATCTACATAAACAAATACCTACATACACATTTTGCAGAGGAATCGTAAGCTGTCTAAACTAACACACTTCTCTGATCTTTAACTAATCTACTGTCTCATGTTGGCTCTTTATTTTGTAAGTGCCAATTATAATGCTATAAAGTTTGATACCGAACTACTAAAAATATGCAAAGAATAAATGATTCCTGCAAACATTGCTAAGAATAGATGGGTGGTATGGTGCTAAGAAGAGAAAGAAATGGTAAAACAAAACTGTGTTAATGCAGAACTTCTCATCTGATGAAGAAATGAGCGAAAATATTTTTGGTTTTGTTTTCATATGCATGGAACCAATGGAACCTTTTTTATGTATTTCTTTATTTTAAGTCGTAAGAATCTGTGATTCTGCAAGGAATGTAAATAAAATCTCTTCAACAAATATAAACAGAGATAAGAACAAATTCTTCAGTTTTAAGAACAATTATCCCTTTCTTTATCAGAAAAACTATTTATAAAAAAAATAATAAATGAATAAATAAAAATGATAAGAATGGCTCTTCAGAAGGTAACACCATGTTTGTATTTTGGTATAACTGGAAGAGAAATGCAGTAATTAGTCTATTAGCCTGATTTTTATGCTTTTATTTACCCTTTCATTTTGATGGATACTGGAATGGCTGGGTTGTTATAGAATTTGGTTTTATCTACTGTATGGCATCTGAGACAAGTGCCTCCGCTATACTCTCAAATCCTTGACAAATATTGTGACAATCTGACAATCTAGTTCAGCTTAGAATTTTATGTTCAGAGTATTTGTATCTATGGAATATTCAACCAGTTGCATGTTAATTTAATGGATTGGATATTCAGTCGATAGAACTACTGAATACTCATCAAAACAGAGACAGGAACCATTATCATACCAACAAAAACATGGATGATAATAATAATTATTGGCAACAGAGGCAGCGTTAATATCAAACGGTAATGCTTGTCTCCCTGGGTGAAATGCTTAGTGGTATTTCATCTGTCTAGGTTCTGGGTTCAAATTCTGCTGAGGTCGACTTTGCCTTTCATCCTTTTGGGGTTGATAAATTAAGTACCAGTTGTGTACTGGGTTCAATTTAATCGTCTGCCACCTACTCCCCAAAAATTTCAGGCCTTGTGCCTAGAGTAGAAAAGAATCGCTAGCACAACGGGTGAAATACTTAGCAGTATTTTGACTGTCTTTACATTCTGGGTTCAAATTCCGCCAACGTCAGCTTTGCCTTTCATCCTTTCAGGGTCAATAAATTAAGTACCAGTTGCGTACTGAGGTTGATTCAGTCAACTGGCTCTTTCCCCCAAAATTTTGGGCCTTGTGCCTAGAGTAGAAAAGAATCATTAGCATGCTGTACAAAATGTTTAATGGCATTTGGTCTGTTTTTATATTCTGTGTCCAAATTCTGCTGAGGCCAGCTTTGCCTTTCATCCTTTTAGAGTTGATAAAACAAGTACCATTTGTTCACCAGGGTTAATGTAATTGACTTCACCCTGCCCCCAAAGGCTGTTAATTTCCCCATATATTAAAAACACCATCACACCATGATGCTGATGAATTTGTCAGGGCAGCCAAAGATTCTCATAATCTTCCAAAGCCCCTTGCAACTGACAGTTCCAAATGCCTTATTCTTTTACTCTTTTACTTGTTTCAGTCATTTTGAGTGCGGCCATGCTGGAGCACCGCCTTTAGTTGAGCAAATCGACCCCAGGACTTATTGTTTGTAAGCGTAGTACTTATTCTATCGGTCTCTTTTTGCCGAACCACTAAGTTACGGGGACGTAAACACACCAGCATCGGTTGTCAAGCAATGGTGGGGGGGACAATGTCAGAAACACAAACACACATACATATATATATATATATATATATATACATATATACGACGGGCTTCTTTCAGTTTCCGTGTACCAAATCCACTCACAAGGCTTTGGTTGGCCTGAGGCTATAGTAGAAGACACTTGCCCAAGGTGCTACACAGTGGGACTGAACTCGAAACCATGTGGTTGGGAAGCAACTACACAGCCACTCCTGCGCCTTAGTTAAGTCTACAAACATCATGTATAGGTCCTTGTTCTGCTCCTGGCAAATTTCCTGAAGTTGGCATGTGGCAAAGATCCATGTCGAATGTCCCACAGCCCTCTCTGAAGTCACACAGAGCCTAGTAGATGCACATCTTCCATGTACTGAATGATGCGACTAAAGAGAACCCTTGCAAGTATCTTGCCAGCAATGACAAGGAGAGTAGTCACGGAAAAAGCTAAACTCCATCACCACCACCATCACAAGCCACACCTCTCTTTACTACTGCGTCTCTTTTTTTGCAAACAGCATTTTCTTAAATAAGCCATCTAAACATGACAGATTATCTTATATGTCAATCAATGAAATATTTGTTTTAGCTGCATAATTTCACCGCTGAATCTTCCTGATAAACGCACTGTTATCTAATATATTAATGTATCACTGTACATATATGTACATCATTGAAGAAATTTCATATCTTATAACCAGCTCATCATTAGCCTACATTTGATAACACTAATTCCCAGACTGCAGCTTAAATTATATATGTGTGTGTGTGTGTGTGTGTGTGTGTGTGTGTGTGTGTATGTGTGTGTGTGTGTATGCACGTAAGGTATTGTAAGGCCACAAAGATCAGAACTTAACTGCAGCTCTTGGCGGTGGGTGTCTTTTCGGAACGTTGTCTAGTTTAAAAAGCTATATCAGATGCCATGATGGCTCTAAGGTGTAGGTACAGGAGGTGGTCATACTATGCAGAAGGAGTACACAGCCACCATATATATATATATATATATGTGCATACATATATATATATGTATATTTGCATATGCACAAACATACATACAAAGACCTACACATGTAAATGTAGACAAAAGCTATAGTGTTTTCTGGTTAAAATCTCAGTTTCAGCTTCGGAAATAAAACTAATCTATTCTTTTTCTTTTTTACATTCTTTTATTCTTTTCAGTCATTTGACTGCAGCCATGCTGGAGCACCGCCTTTAGTCGAACAAATTGACCCGAGGACTTATTCTTTGTACTTATTGTATCGGTCACTTTTGCCGAACTGCTAAGTTACAGGGATGTAAACACACCAGCATCTGCTTGCGAAGACCTGTTGGGGCAAGTGAGATCGAAACTGAACCAAATTCGATGACTGGCGCCCGTGCCAGTGGAGCGCTAACAGCACCATCCGAGCGGGATCACTGCCAGAGCAGTGGTCTCACTTCCATGCCAGTGGCATGTAAAATGCACCATTTCAACGTGATCGTTTCCAGCTTCGCCTTACTGGCACTTGTGCCAGTGGCATGTGAACAAAACATTGGACTGATTCCTGTGCAGGTGGCACGTAAAAAACACCATTTGAGCGTGGCAGTTGCCAGTACTGATGGACTGGACCTCGTGCCGGTGACACGTAAAAGCACCCACTACACTCTCAGAGTGGTTGGCATTAGGAAGGGCATCCAGCTGTAGAAACTTTGCCAGATCAGACTGGAGTCTGGTGTAGCCATCTGGTTTCACCAGTCCCGAGCCAAATCGTCCAACCCATGCTAGCATGGAAAGCGGACATTAAATGATGATGATGATGATGATGATGATATATATTAGCATGGAAAGCAGATGTTAAACGACAATATATATATATCAGGGCCATGTATTCTGGGTATGTTAGGTGCGTGCTGCACACCCAGTGAAAATGGCAAATTCATTATAAATATTAATCCTAATTGTTAATTTAATCACAAATCATCATCATCATTGTTTAACGTCCACTGGCAAGCCAGAAGGCTGTACCAGGCTCCAAAATCTTAATGGAAAACTTTTGCTATACCCCTGTTTGAAATTCAGTGGCATTGGGTGTGACAACATACCCAATACAACAACCACCATACGCTACTGTACTGGTGATATCATCAAATTTTGAATTTATCCACAGATGATATGAACAGTAGTGACATCTAACTTCAAATCTCAGGACGAATATCCGTCAAATGTAGATAATGTAAATAATGTAAATAATTCCTCATCTCTTAAATATAGAACTATATATATATATATATATATATACATATATATATGTAACGTTTTTTTATGTCCTGTACCCATATTTGCATGTATAAATACATATAGATGTAGGTATGTACATATATGTATGGATATATGCCTATATTTATACATTATTTATATAGCAATAAGAAAATACTATATAAATTTAGGGTAAAAACCCCCCTTTTACCCACACCCATTTATTGCACTTGGTATAACACTAGTGTAACAATAATTGGGTACCCTCCCAGCAGTATATTGGATAGATATTATCCCTTAGTGGGTTGGATCCTCAACCCCTAACTCTCTTGGAGTACATTATTTATATCTACATATATATATATATATATATATATATATATATATATATATATATATATATATATATATATATATATATATCAGAGGTTTCTCAACAATTTTTTGTTTCGGGACCCCTTTCACTCCCGTTTTACTCAGATGGACCCCCACAGCCATTTGATGTTTAAAAACAAATTATTATATTTTAATAATTAAATATTATTAGGGGATCTTATGAAAAATATGTTAAATATATTTTGTGTGTTGTAAAAGTATAACCGATATATTGTGCATAAATTTTAACAACAAAATCTTATATGGACCCCCACCCCCACCATCTCCGGTTGAGAACCACACACACACACATACACACACACACGCATAGAGACATAAATTTTTGTTTTGTGGGGAGTGGGAGGTTCCTTTCATGGAATCCACTCTGTTACAAGCGCTGGAATGCAATGGGAGTAGGTCTCTGGTGTAAGACTAAGTTTGTCTCTTCCTTAACCCAGTTTTTGGGAATTCCTGTGAAATTGGCACTGCGCCCCCACCTCCTCTGACAAAAAGAAAAACCAAAACCAAAAGCATTAAAGAATTATCTGAAGAATTGTCACCCCAAACATTAGGAAGAAGAGTCTCAATTCTTTAAGTGGGATACCCTAGAATAATGTATCTTTAAGGGGCAATGCAGAGGGTAATAATCTTTCAAGTGGGGACAGAGTGAGGTCAGAACAGTGACAAATTTCACTGAAAGATTGTCACCACCATTACAACAACAGCATTGTCAATATTAAAACACCATTGCCACTACTACAACACTGCTGTCAATAACACAACAGCACTGGCAATACTACAAACACTGCAGTCACTACCGGAATACCACTGTCACCACTACAACACTGCCGTCAGAACTATGATATCACTGCCATTACTATAACACCACTGTCAATACATCAACACCACCACAACTACTACAACACTGCTGTCATTAGTACAACACTGTTGTCATTACTATAATACTACTGTCAATACTACAACACTACCATAACTACTACAACACTGCTGTCATTACTACCACACTGCTGTTGTTACTATAATACTACTGTCAATATTACAACACCGTCACTACTGCAACACTGCCATCACGACTATGATATCACTGCCACTACTATAACACCACTGTCAATACATCAACACCACCACAACTACTACAACACTGCAGTCATTACTATAATACTACTGTCAATACTACAACAACATCGTCACTACTATAAACCACCATCATGAATACAATACCACTTTCACTACTACAACACTACCGTCAGAACTATGATATCACTGCCATTACTATAACACCATTGTCAATACTACAAAACTACCATAACTACTACAACACTGCTGTCATTACTACCACACTGCTGTCATTACTATAATACTACTGTCAATATTACAACACTGTCACTACTGCAACACTGCCATCACGACTATGATATCACTGCCACTACTATAACACCACCATAACTACTACAACACTGCAGTCATTACTATAATACTACTGTCAAAACTACAACATCATCACTACTTTAAATCACCATTTTGAATACAACACCACTGTCAATACTACAACACTGCCGTCAATATATTACCATTATCATGTCCACAACATCTCTGTCATTTCTATAAAGCAGACATATAACATTTTTACAATATCTTCTAAATGATTATTGCAGTATCAGTTAATTTTAGAATGCTCTGTATATGGTTCTTTTATTTTTTTGATTTTTCCTTTGAACTTTCACAATAAAGATGATGCACAGCATTAAGGAACAGCTTTATGATATTTTAATCACACAAATTATAATCTCGGTTGGCTGAGGGAACAGGCCGAAGTCAAAATTCTTTAGGTGGAAGACATGCTAGCATGACAATTCTTCAGATGTAACACACACAAACACACACACACTCTCTCTCTCTTGCAGAGGAGAACTTGCAGTTTAATTCAGTTAGAATCCAGCAACCCAATGCCTTTCTTAATATAGTAGATACTATTTAATTAACAAGACTTCTTTCATAAATATAGCCTTGCACAAAGACAAATAATATTACATAATATTTTATTTATTTTATTTTATTCAATTTTTCTTACTCCGCAAGACACATGGTACTGACATTGATGTTCCTGAATTTAGAAGATCAAAGTTTTCCTAGCTAGCGCACTGAAGATCTGTATTGCCCCAAACCAATCATCCAGTTTCCTTCTCTGTTGAGAGAAAAATTCATTAGATTTCTATAGTTTTCAGTTACAGACATCCTCTGCAACAATCTTTTATGGTGAATAAGCCAATAACACATCAATCGACTAACTCTTGTAACTCCATGTATGTCAGCAATCAAATTTTCTGCTCAGCTGAACAATACCAATTTACATTTTCTTGGTTTATTATTTTTCTGTGTTTCTTTTTTAAATATTTTTTTGATAAATTATTTTAAAATTTTACTTGTTATTTTTTTATTTTATAAACTCGTGTTAGATATTGTCAAACAAGTCAATAATATTTGTGTATGTGTGAGAAGGTGGCAAGCAAGCAGAATCGTTAGTGTAGGTGTGGCTGTGTAGTAAGAAACTTGCTTCCCAACCACATGGTTCCAGGTTCAGTCCCACTGTGTGGCACCTTGGGCAAGTGTCTTCTATTATAGCCTCGGGTTGACCAAAGCCTTGTGAGTGGATTTGGTAGACAGAAACTGAAAGAAGCCAATTGTATATATATATATATATTCTTTTATTTGTTTGTCATTCGACTGCAGCCATGCTGGAGCACTGCTTTTAGTCAAACAAATTGCACCCAGAACTTATTCTTTGTAAGCCTAGTAGTTATTCTATTGGTCTCTTTTTGCCAAACCACTAAGTTATAGGGGACGTAAACACACCAACATCAGTTTTCAAGTGATGGTGGGGGAACAAACACTGACACACAAATATATACATACATATAGATATATATATATGTATATGTATGTGTATATACATATATATATACATATGTACATATGTAT
>NC_068985.1:14035301-14039609 GCF_001194135.2 Octopus bimaculoides
TTTGTTAAAAGTATTCTTTTCAACTGTCTACAAACACAGCCAGGCTGAAATAATTAATGCATTCTTCCAGGAGTGAATAAAAAATTCTCAAACTTGAGGGGATGGGCCCCCATATATAGATTCTAATGGTGCAGGGGCCCACTTGGCATTGGGCAAGCTAGCAACCCAGCCAGTCTGCCACTGTATATATATATATATATAGGAGGATAGTCGACTCCAGTGTGTAACTGGTACTTAGTTTATCGACCCCAAAAGGATAAAAGACAAAGTCGACCACGGTGGAATTTGAACTCAGAACATAGCAGCAGACGAAATACTGCCAAGCATTCTGTTGGGCGTGCTGCAATGATTCTGCCAGCTCACTGCCTTTGCTCGGGGTTAAATAATAATAACTCTTTAACTAAAGACACGAAGGATGAAAAACAAGGCCAACCCTGGTGGAATTTGAACCCAGAACATAAAGAGCAGGAAGAAATACCACCAGGCATTTTGTCTGACATGCCTACAACAACGACACAAAAATATACAGGGTTGGCCAAGGTTCACCTGACAGTAAATCAAAACCATTTAATTCCAAGATTTATTTGTTTAATAAGTGAATCATTATCATCGTTTAACGTCCGCTTTCCATGCTAGCATGGGTTGGACGATTTGACTGAGGACTGGTGAACCAGATGGCTACACCAGGCTCCAATCTGATTTGGCAGAGTTTCTACAGCAGGATGCCCTTCCTAACGCCAACCACTCTGAGAGTGTAGTATGTAGTATGAATGAATTTAATAAAAGCATCTAAATATGAAACATCATGAAAATTGTTCAAAGTGAAGTCTTTTTTTGAGCGACACATATTTGCTTTCTAGTCAATACAAAATTACAGATAGTATTTATGGAATTTTGATTTACTGTCGGCTAGCTTTTGGCTAACTCTGTACAAAAAACAAAAAGGTTTTATAGGTGTGAGAAAAATAATAATTTGTTTCCTTTATTTTCAGAACTAAATAGTACTTGAATCCTCATCAAATAATTTCTTTAAATAAAACTTTTGAATAGGATTTTATTCAGACAATATCAGAGATGAATAATTTCTATGAATGAAAAGATTCACTGCGAACATATATACATTACAAGACACAATGAGCTACTTGTTCTGCCAGCTATTATTAGTAGGCCTGGTCATGTTATTATTCTCAAATGCACCCACAACAACTATATCAAGTTTAACTACCTCCTCCACATTTTGTTCTATTCAAAATGTCAATTGAAACACTACTAAATATCTCGCATTTCTAATTTTGTCAATGCTAAGAGTGGCAACTTTGCTCTAACAGGTGTTAATAACATTAAAGCTAACATCTTCATGAAAAATCAAAGCCAGCCTTTGTGACATGACTCATGTCTCCAAGGCATTCACGCCGTTTTTCATTTTTCTATAGCTTTATCTGCTCCAAGATTCACCATTCCAAAAAAGAATTATTTCATGTTCTCTTGAGGTTTCTAAATTCTTATGACATCAATGACATCATAATGGTATTTAGTCTCAATATGTTGCATTTTGAGTTCAAATCCAATGATAGTTGACTTTTTCTTTCAAATTTCTTTCAAACTGTATTTATTCATGTATAAGCCAAGCGATTTCATTACTCTTTTACTCTTTTACTTGTTTCAGTCATTTGACTGTGGCCATGCTGGAGCACTGCCTTTATAGTTGAGCAAATCGACCCCAGGACTTATTGTTTGTAAGCCTAGCACTTATTCTATCGGTCTATTTTGCCAAACCGCTAAGTTACAGGGACGTAAACACACCACCATCAGTTGTCAAGCGATGCTGGGGGGACAAACACAGACACACAAACATAAACACACACATACATACATACACACACACACACACACACACACACACACACATATATATATATATATATATGATGGGCATCTTTCAGTTTCTGTCTATGAAATCCATTTACAAAGCTCTTGTTCAGCCTGGATCTATAGCAGAAGAGATTTGTACCCAAGGTGCCAAGCACTGGGATTGAACCCAGTACTAAGTGGTTGGGAAGCAAACTTCTTACTACCAAGGCAAACCTGTGCCTATACACACACACATATATGTATGTATGTATGTGTCCATATATAATACAGACACACACACACACACATGTTTATACATACATATGTAAGCATAGATATATACATGTGTGCGTGTTTTTATAATAATTATAATAACCTTATATACATACATGCTCACACACACACACACACACCAGTTTATACACTTGTTTATTCTTCCATCCAATAATAGATATTTATTATGACTTTTAGTGTTCTAATTTCTGCATTTTTATTACAGGTTAATATATACATAAAAAAAAACAAAAAAAATTGATAAGATCAATCTCGTCAGCTGATCCGACTGGCCAATCAGAAAAAAGCCTCTAACTTTACATCAGAAGTTGGTTTCCATTGTCTGTGAATGTATCACTTGTGACTTCTAATCTGGTTGATGTATTATCAAGTATTACATAATGGGAAGGCAACAGCCAATAAAATATACTGTAAATATATTGTAAAATTTTCTTTCTCCCATTATCCACCTTTAATATTCAAATGAGTTGTTCTATATATAAAGAGGACAATGGATCCTATCTGCTTTTTTTAAAAAAAAACAACAAAATGACTACTGGTGAAGTATATGATATACTAATAATTCAAAATAATTATAATGATATAATCATTCAAATGTCATGCTTGAAGGTGGGTTTATTACATATAAAAACGTACATATATATACACATACACACAAACACAGACGTATATATAATATGTATGAATGCAAATGAAATATTTCTGAAACAGGAATAACTAGCAGGGATTTTTTTTTATTCATATAAGTCTATTCTATTTTAACAAAACAGAAGTTATGCCAGTCTTTCCTACTCTTTTTATAAGTACAACTCAAATCTAATGTGTCAGCATACCCATACCTGTATTTATATGTGGATGAGTATCTGTGTATGCAAATATATATGCACACACACACCATGTACACACACACACACACACACACACACACACACACACACACACACACACACACACACACACACACACACACACACACACACACACACATTATCAAAAGGAGTACAGTAAAGTACATCATGCAACCAAAAATCATGGTCGTTAGTGGGTTCCCCATTCCACTCCAGATATCCAGTGTAATATGATGTGGGCATTAAGCAGCGTTTCTCAGCCGGGGTTCCCTGGAACCCTAGGGTTCTGTAAAAGGTTCCTAGGGGTTCCACGAGAAAGAGTGAGATAAGCTAGTGCTAATTTCATGATTGTAGTATTACTATACATGTACAACATATTATTGTAATATTGTAACATAGACATCATCCTGGTGGATGCTGAACAGCTAAGTTATGGGGCCTAAACACACCAGTACCAGTAATTAAGCAGTGAAGTGGGACAACCACAAACACACAAACACATCACTGGCTTCTTTCAGTTTCCATCTACCAAATTCACTCAAAAGTTTGGTTGGCCTGAGGCTATAGTGGAAGACACATACCCAAGGTTCCATGCAGTGGGACTGAACCCAGAACCATGAAGTTGGGAGGCAAACTTGTTACCACACAGCCATGCCTACACCATACTAAAATCATCATCATCATCATCATTGTTTAACATTCGCTTTCCATGCTAGCATGGGTTGGATGATTTGACTGAGGACTGGTGAAACCAGATGGCTACACCAGGCTCCAATCTGATTTGGCAGTGTTTCTACAGCTGGATGCCCTTCCTAACACCAACCACTCTGAGAGTGTAGTGGGTGCCACTGGCACGAAGGCCAGTCAGCAATGGCCACGCTTGAAATGGTGTATTTTACGTGCCACCTGCACAGGAGCCAGTCCAGCCGCACTGGCAACGATCTCGCTTGAATGTCTTTACACGTATAAACAAAATATTCTGCACTCAAATCCTGCTCCTTTGATATAAGACCAGCTTGGTTTCTGCTTCAAGCCTTTGTTGTTGTTAGACAAGAACTGGTCAAGTGGATGGATAGGGTATTAGGACATATTGCTACATTGATGAATCTGAATCACTGAGATTACGAAGTTTCCTCTTTAGATGCAGCATGAAAACACTTCAACACCAATCAGTATATGACCCTCTCCAAAGCTCAAGTGTGACACATATATTAGAGTGCAGCTCTCACATATCAGAGATGAAACTATACACACACACACACAGATAGATAGATAGATAGATAGATAGATAGATAGATAGATAGATAGATAGAGA